>NW_020172982.1:4061221-4095648 GCF_003031525.2 Neophocaena asiaeorientalis asiaeorientalis | reverse complement strand
TAACAGTGGGGGACTTTAACAGCTCACTTACACCAATGGACAGATCATTTAAAATAAATATAAATAAGGAAACAGAAGCTTTAAATAAGACAATAAACCAGATAGATTAATTGATATTTATAGGAGATTCCATCCAAAAACAGCAGAGTACAAGTGTGCACGGAACATTCTCCAGGATAGATCACATCTTGGGGCACAAATCAAGCCTCAGTAAATTTAAGAAAACTTAAAAGAAAATTACAGACCAATATCACTGATGAATATAGATGCAAAAATCCTCAACAAATACTAGCAAACAGAATCCAACAACACATTAAAAGGACTGTACACCACGATCAAGTGTGATTTATCCCAGGGATGCAAGGATTCTTCAATATATGCAAATCAATCAATGTGATACACCATCTTAACAAATTGTAAAATAAAACCCATATGATCATCTTAATAGATGTAGAAAAAGCTTTTGACAAAATTCAACACCCATTTATGATAAAAAACTCTCCAGAAAGTGGGGAAAGAGGGAAACTACCTCAACATAATAAAGGCCATATATGATACTAAGCAACCTAAATGCCCATCAACAGGTGAATGGATAAAGAAGATGTTGTACATATATACAATGGAATATTACTCAGCCATAAAAAGGAACGATATTGGGTCATTTGTTGAGACGTGGATGGATCTAGAGACTGTCATACAGAGTGAAGTAAGCCAGAAAGAGAAAAACAAATATCATATATTAGTGCATATATGTGGAACCTAGAAAAATGGTGCAGATGTACCGGTTTGCAGGGCAGAAATTGAGACACAGATGTAGAGAACGTACGGATACCAAGGGGGAAAAGCCGCGGTGGGGTGGCGGTGATGGTGGTATGATGAATTGGGCGATTGGGATTGACATGTATACACTGATGTGTATAAAATTGATCACTAATAAGAATCTGCTGTATAAAAAAATAAAATTAAATTTAAAAAATCAATCAATAAATAATGCTTTTAGTAGAGAGATTATCTAGAATCCCACAAGTCTATCAAATACCTTCTTTCTAAGGGAAGGCTGGATGGCAAATACAGTGGTGATGTGATGGACAGACATTTGAAGGTTCTGCTCTAATAAAGGATGATCCTCTTAGCAATCATATGAACTTAGAATGGACCAAAGACCTTGAAGTAGTACTTAAATTGGTTCTATTACAGAGATTAAGAAGGCTTTATACTGGCCCCACCTCCTTTGAATTTTATCAAGATCCTTCCTCATTTGCTGTAGGTATGGATCATACTGCTAACCAGACCAACATAGGTTGTCTAAGCTTTCATCAAAACAGTGGGCTTGGGCTTCCCGGGTGGCACAGTGGTTGGGAGTCCGCCTGCCGATGCAGGGGACACAGGTTCGTGCCCCGGTCCGGGAAGATCCCACATGCCGCGGAGCGGCTGGGCCCGTGAGCCTGTGCTCCGCAACGGGAGAGGCCACAATGGTGAGAGGCCCGCGGACAGCAAAAAAAAAAAACAAAAAACAGTGGGCTTTTTTGCTGTAGCAACAACCTAGAATTAATTCCTTCCTCTTCCCCAAGCCTTACCAACCATTTTTTCTTTTTAATGAAACAAAAAGAGAAATTATCCACTGGAAAGCCAAAACTCAGAAAGATTCCATATGAGTCACTTTGGTAGTTGCATAAATGTGCCAGTGGAAAGAATTAGGATGCTGAAAGCAAGTGAAAGAATTTGGAGGAGTAGACTAGTTAAAACAATGCTTCTTGAACTTGAATGTGCATACACACCATCTGAGAAATTCCCTTAAAATGCAAATACTGGGAATCTGCATTTTTAACAGGCTCCCAGGTGGTGCTTATATACAGTGTCCAAAGGATGTGGTGAGTCAGAACTTGGCTGAGGTCAAAAAAGACATGATTAGATATTACCTGGTAGCAGAGGACCCAGGTACTGACCTCACATGGGCAAATGACAGCTGGTTCAGGACATGGAATCCCCAAGGAGTGGGTGGGTGTGGGCTAGACCTGACACTGAGAATCACTGTTGGACTATAGGCCAGAGGAGAAAAAGATCAATTTGGTTAATACACCTCATTTTACATTCAACTATGGGGATGGGGTAGGAGCACAGCGGTATCCTCTACAAGTCTAACTTTGCTTATGTAGTTTCTAAAGCCCTTCTCCAAATTTAGAAATTAAAGACTAGTCATTTGTGAGTCATTCCTGATAAAGGCGGAGAATATTTCTTTATCTATTATCTATCCTTCTGCCTTTGTATCCATCCATCCATCTGTCCATCCATCATCTACCAGCAATTTTGCAAATGGCTACTTTCTTTGGTTAGCACGCTCTTTCCTTCACTTTTTTTTAATTCTTTAAAAAGTTTTATTTTATATTGACTATAGTTGATTTACAATGTTGTATTAGTTTCAAGTGCACAGCAAAGTGATTCAGTTATACATGTACTTGTATCTATTCTTTTTCAAATTCTTTTCCCATTTAGGTTATTACAGATTAGTGAGCAAAGTTCCCTTTGCTATACAGTAGGTCCTTGTTGTTTATCTATTTTAAATGTAGTAGTGTGTATGTTAATCTCAAGCTCCCAACTTATCCTTTACTTTTTATTTTTTTTGTTTTTGTTTTTGTTTTTTTTTTGCGGTACGCGGGTCTCTCACTGTTGTGGCCTCTCCCGTTGCGGAGCACAGGCTCCGGACGCGCAGGCTCAGCGGCCATGGCTCGTGGGCCCAGCCGCTCCGCGGCACGTGGGACCCTCCCGGACCGGGGCACGAACCTATGTCCCCTGCATCGGCAGGCGGACTCTCAACCACTGAGCCACCAGGGAAACCCATATGCTTCACTTTTTAAATGGCATTTAGTGCTCAGTCTAAATGGCACATTCCCTAATAGGGTTTTGCTCTTCTCCTCTCTTTAGGTTTCCCTGTTGTTGTTTCTCATAATATCTGCTTAGTCTCCTTCTCAGTTTTTTGTTCCTTTCTGAGTTCCATATTATTTAATCGATAAATATTTATTGCTCTCCTGCTATATGACAAGACTGTCCAGTTAATGGATATTAATATCCATTAATATATAGCAGCGAACCAAACAGAGAAAAAAGTCTGTTTTCAATTCTAATAACTTGTAGTAACCTTTTCTCCGTAGGTTTAATTAAATTCTGCAATCATTTTTTGATTGCTGAAATTGTTTACATATTGAGATAATAAACTCTGTGGGTGTAAAACCTACAAATGTCTTATTCACCCATATATCTACTGTATATGTTGAATAATTTGATGATAAAAGTAGAATAATATTGATCAATGGAGCTAAATTTTTTCCATGGAAGACAGGTACTCAAAGAAAAATTAGGAAAAATAAGGTCTTTCTTTAGTAAGAGATTTGTGATGTGATAGAAACAGGATTTCTTATTTTCAAGGTTAATAAATGGTTAGTGAAAACGATATTTCAGCAGAGTGAAAAACAGGAGAATATAGCAGGTGAAGAGGAAGAAAAAAACCCAGTGCTCTAGATAGAGGGAAGTCCTAGGGGGAAGAGAGAGTGTGGTGTGTTTGTGGTTCTGAAACACAATCGGCATGGCTGGTGCATTGAGTGCAAGGAAGCGAAAGACGGGTAAGCCCAGAAGATAGAGAGAAGCTAGGGCATAAAAACTATGAACAGAATCCAAACCTGGTACATCATATTGAGAAATTTTGATTTTATCCTAAGGTCAGTGGAGAGCGACTGAGGACTTCTAAATGGGGGACTATAAGTTCAGACACATATTTTAAAAGATCTCTGGATACATTGAATAATGGATTGGACAGAAGCCCAAAATTAAAGGCTATTGCCACAAATCTAGGCCAAATCTACTAAAAATTTATTAGAACTAATAAATGAGTTCAGCAAGGTTAGAGGATATAAGATCATTATACAAAAATTAAGTGTATTTCTATGCCTTGGAATGGGCAATTCAAAATGAAATTAAGAAAACAATTCCATTAACAGCAGCAGCAAAAAAATACTTAGGAGTAAATTTAACTAAAAAAGTGTAAACTATCCCCAAAATTATAAAATACTGCTGAAAGAAATTCAAAAAGGCCTAAATAAATGGAAAAACCTCACATATTTACAGATTGGGAGACTTAGTATAATTAAGATGGCAGAACCTCTCAAATTAATTTACAGGTTCAATACAGTCCTTATTAAAATCTGACCTAGTTTCTTTGCATAAATTGAAGCTGATACTAAAATTCATATAGAAATTCAAGGGACACAGAATAGTCAAAACAACCTTCATTTTTAAAGAACAGATTTGGAGAACTCACATTTTCTGATTTCAAAACCTAATACCCGACAGTAATCAAGACAGTGTGGAACTAGCATAAGGATGGACATGTAAATTAATAGAATAGTATGGAAAGCCCCAAAATAAACCATCACATTTATGATCTATTGATTTTTGACAAGGATGCCAAGACAATTCAATGGGGCCTAAAATAGTCCTTTCAACAAATGGTGCCAAGGCTACTGGATATTCACATGCAGATGAATGAAGCTGGATACCTTCCTACCACCATATACAAACATTAACTTAAAATAAGAACTAAACGTAAGAGCTAAAACTCTTAGAAGGAAACATAGGTTTAAATCTTTTTAACCTGGGATTAGCTGTAGTTTCTTAATATGGCGACAAAAACACAAACAACAAAGATAAAGATAGCTAAATTGGACTTTATCAAAATTTAAAACTTTTGTGCCTCAAAAGTCCCCACCAAGGGCCTCCCTGGTGGCACAGTGGTTACGAATCTTCCTGCCAATGCAGGGGACAGGGGTTTGAGCCCTGGTCCTGGAAGATCCCACATGCCACGAAGTAACTAAGGCTGTGCGCCACAACTCCTGAGCCTGCGCTCTAAAGCCCGCAAGCCACAACTACTGAGCCCACGTGCCACAACTACTGAAGCCCGCGCACCTACAGCCCGTGTTCCGCAACAAGGGAAGCCACTGCAATGAGAAGCCCACACACCTCAATGAAGAGTAGACCCCACTCGCTGCAACTAGAGAAAGCTCGCAAACAGCAACAAAGACCCAACACAGCCAAAAATACATAAATAAAATAAATAAATTTATTTAAAAATAAAAGACGCCACGAAGAAAATGAAAAGACAGTCAATAGAATGAAAGTATTGCAAATCATATATCTGATAAGTGACGTATCTAGGAAACTGATAAATAAATAATATAAAGACAAAAACCCTATTAAAAATGGGAAAGGGTCTTGTCATTAGACATTTCTCCAAAGACACAAAATTAGCCAACGAGCACATGAAAAGATGCTCAATGTCATTATCCACCAAGAAAATGCAAATCAAAATCATGAGATACCAGTTTATATCCACAAGGATAGATATAGTCAAAAAGACCTGCAATCATAACTGTTGGTGAGTATACGTGGAAATTGGAACCGTTATACACTGCTGGTACAAATGTAACATTGTGCAGCCACTACAGAAAACATTTCCTCAAAAGTTTAAGCAAAGAGTTGGCATGTGACGTACCAATTCACGTCTAGGTATACATTCAAGAGAAATGAAAAGATATGTCTACATAACAAGTTAAATGTGAATATTCATAGCAGCATTATTCATAATAGCCCCCAAGTGGAACTAACCCACATTTCCAGCAATTTATGGATGGGTAAATAAAATGTACCATATCTATATAAGGAAAAATTATTCGGCATTAAAAAAAAAAAGAGTATTGTAGTAGTATTGGTGCTACAAGATATGTGATCCCTGAAAACATCATGCAAAGTGAAAGTAATTAATCACAAAAGACCACCTATCATATGATTCCATTTATATGAAATGTCTAGAATAGGCAAATCTATGGAAATAGAAAGTAGATTAGGGGTGGCCTGGGGCTGAGTGTATTAGGAGGAAATGGGGAGTGACTGCTCACCAAACACAGGGTTTCTTTAGGGAATGAAGAAAATGTTCTAAAATTGATTGTGGTGATAGTAGCACAGTCCTGTGAATATACTAAAAAATCATTGAATTGTACACTTTAAATGAATGATTAGTATTGTATGTTAATTATATCTCAAAAAAGCTGTTACATTAAAAAAAGAAAAGTTAGACAAAAGCTGCTACTAGCCTGGTCTAACATATTAATGGCAATGAGAATAAATTCAGGGCATGTTTAGGAAAAAAGGATAAACTAGACTTAGAGAAGAGGGAGAAGATAGTGCATTAGGCCAGATATTCCAAGAGCAGTAGCAAGCATGGGATTGAATCTGAAAGAATTTTATTAGAGGAAGTACTTATGAAAGAGAAGATAGGGATGGAGCTGGATAAGGGTGGGAGAGCCAGCAGATCTTGATGCAATCTGACCGCAAGTGAAGGAGAGAGAAAGTTAGGTGTCTTAGATTACCCAACAGTCTAGCAACGTTTCTGAAAAGTTGTTGGGGAGTACTCAAGCTAAAGGTGGCCACCTGAAGAGTCTCTCATCTCCAGGAATGTTCTACCATGGCACCCCTGACGCACACCATCACTGGCTCTTGGGAATCATGGGCTCAGTACAAACGTGGGGATGGATTTCAAAGTGCATCACCTGTAGCCCTGTAACATCACCTGTAGTTGGTGTTCTGTGAGTGCATTTTCATGGTTGCCATGGAAGGCATCGAGGATGACCCCCCAGTTTTTCTCACTTGAGCATCTGAGACATTTATGAGAATAGGGAATAGCTGGGGAGGAGCTGGTTCAGCTCCTGGGGAGATACTTGGGGACCAGAGGAGTTCAGGCTTGTAGATGGCCAAGGCACATTCAAGTAGACAAGTTGGAACTATGAACATAGAAGTTACAAATATGGATCTAGGACATCAGTGGTAAACAAATAAGCGATTTGGGTTGGAGATAAAGATTTGGACAAAATGATCAGACAGGTGATAATTGTAGGTGATGTGAGTGCCATGACATAGAAAAGCGCAAGACCTGGGTAATGGAGGGATTCCTGGGGAGGGTGATTTCTGAGCTTGAAGGATGTGAAGTAGTTAGTTCGGCCCCAAGTGTTCAAGACGTGAGGAGTATCCTGCATAGAAGTGTGCAGGCAGCAAGCGCATCGTGCTTTCAAGGCTCTATAAGTAATTCCTTTTCGTGGAGATGCATACGGAAAAGTAGACAGAAGTAACAGTAGAGAAGTCAGTGGTGCCAGGCCACCAAAGGTTTCTTGCATCTCACTAGAATTTGGATTTTCAAAGATTTCAGGTATAAGGGTGACAAAGAATATATATATTTAGAAGATTACACTGGCATTGGTGTTGACCTAGGAATAGTGTGTATTTAAGGAAGCTAAAGAGGCCCGGGGTTGCCCAAAATTATGATTAAAAAAAAAAAAAAAAAGCCACTGTAAACCTAGATTTTTTAGGGAGATTTCTAATTATAAAATGACAAGTCATTCTAATTAAAATCACAAATTCACACATTTTGTGGGGGTCAATTTTCTATGCTTTTTCCAGTATGTCTTCTGGTAGGATACAACCCACACCTGCCACCCTGCAGGCTCTGGAACCACAGTTCCAAGCATCACTATTGCTTTTATGTGAACGAGGTGCAGTGTTACCTCTACGCTCCCTCCCTCCCCTCATCCTACTGCCCAGAAATCTACACGTTCCCTGCCTCCCTATCATGGATCACTTCCCTGCAGAAATATTTGTCTATTTCTGAATTTTCACTCCCTACTTCTCTTGCTGCAGGGTCTGTTGCTCATGGCCTCAAGCTGCTTCTAACCTCCCCTCCATGCTCACTCTCTCCCAGACTTCTGAATGTTTACCTACCATCTCTGCTGCTTCTACGCCTGCCACTGTTTCAGTCTATCTCTCTCACTTCTCCCATCCTGTGTTTGCCTTTCCTTTTTTCCCTTCCTCTTCTCAGTCTCCCAAGTATCTGAGTTTTCATGCCGACCACCTTGTGATGGCCAGTGGCAATGGTTCTGAACCTTCCATAATTTCTAGTTGGTAAACGACTCACTCATGGTATCTAATGGGGTCATCTTTATGTTTTTAGCAACCATCTTTGTTTTGCAAGAAATAGAGCATGGTGATTAAGAGTACACTCTCTGCAGTCTTGAATTCAGATCCTGTATCTACCACTTTCTGATTCTTAACTTGTACATGCTTTTATTTAAATCTTCACAGTCTCAATTCTCCCCACTTGCAAAAATGGGGATGTTAATAATGATGACCTCATAGAGTCAGGGTGAGAACCAAGGAAATGAATCCTTCCCTTTCCTATTGTTTATTTTTTAGATTTAGAACCATCCCAGCAGTTTCAAGGCACTACGTAACTGTTTAGGATAAATATGATTTCTCTGCTTATGCATTTTTTTTGTTCTTTATCGGAAGGATATTGGTGGGATTAATTTTAACTTATATAATATCTGGATTTATTTAATAGCAAGCTGTGATATAATAGGTTTCCATGTAAAACCGGAAGTAGAATCCATAATCCTGAATTGTAGCCACAGATACCAGTTGGTTGGGACAAAGAAATTGATATAAAAGAAATAGACGGGGAGTCAAGAAGCAGAGTTCTTGCCTTACAGCTACCGTTGTGTAGCTGCTGACCTTGGTCAGGTTCATCTTAACCTGTCTGGGTCTAGGTGGAGACTGGACCAAATCTATGATTTTATTCAGGGATATCCATATGCCAGGACTTTGGGGTGCTGTGACTATCAGAGTTTAAACAAATCCACAGTATTAATAGGGGCACACTTTCTGGAGCACATTTTTACTCAAAGATTTTGGGAAAGACACATTACCTGAGTAATGATAGTAAGATAAATATGTTATCAGATTTAAAAACAAAATGTGTAACTTGAAAGAAATTTGGAACTAATGCCTCAGCTCCTTTGGATATGCTGGAGTACATGTCAGACTTTTAGATATATATATTTTGATGGAGGAAATTTGAGAAGTCTCAAAACTCTAGGGCTAAAATTCATTGATTTTACAATGCCTGTTTTTATTACTATCTGTCTTTGTACATCCTCAGTAATGTCATTTATCATCACTGATTATCAACAACTGAGTGTTATATTAGTTATTATCATTTATAAATTATATCCCTTTAAAATGGTTTAGTGTAAATTATATATCATAGTTTTAAAATAAAATAATCATTTATGATATATTATTTATATGCATTTGCATTTTGTATTTTAGGACATTAAACATGTGATATTAAATAGACGTGTTGCATCGTTTCTTAAGACCCATTCCTTTTGGATTTTTTTAAATAGTTAAACAAAATTTACTTATAAAGATAATAATTATCTTGACTGTACCATTGTACACTTCTAATAATGAGCTAGTATTCATTTTTCATTAATACTTTAGGGAAATACTAGTGTCTTTTTTTTTATAATTGCAGCTTAAATTGTCGAGTTTTGCTTTAAGTTATTGATAAGCCAAGATAGGTGAAAAATTATAATTTTCTTTTTCAAAGAGTATTTGAATGTTTGTAGTCAATTCTCAGGAAAACTCATGCAGGTCGAGTTCTAGATGCTGACCTTATCTTCTGCACTATTTTAATTACTTCTGGGATCAAAAGAAAACTTCCAACAGATTCCCGTACAGTGAGTAACATTTTTATGTAATTGAATCTGTAGGCACATTGATAAGAGATTAAACTTCCACAGTAATGTTCACCCTGTAAATTTGCTTTCTTTTCAAGTAGAAAATATCAGGATAATGATGCCAGCATCATTAAAAGATCATAAACAACTATGCAAAAAGTTGTATAGATAACACTAATTCTTTTGTTTTCAAAGAGATTAGTCTTATAGCCTGACTTAATTGTTTTATAAAATATATACCAGCATAGAGAGAACAAAAATTTAAGTCCTTTCCCAGGGGCCATTTATATTAACAGTCACTGTTAATTTGGGAAAGATTATTGTCCTACCACAAAACTTACTTGACAAAATTTGTTAAACAATCACACAATTTTGAAACAGTCATTTTCCCTCAAATATTACACTATTATTTTTTACTCTCTCTGACGACGCCACATGAGGCTTGGGTCTTCATATGCAAAGTACAATTTGGGGTCATTTTGGACATTTCAGTTCTCCGAAAATGTCTTCTGAAGTACATAGATTATTGCTACAAAATTTTGAATATATCTTTGTTTTATAAGTTGCTACCTACCAGAATATAATATTTACCACTTAAGAGGTGAAGATGAAATGAGAAAATACATTTGTAATAAAAGAATTTGTAACCCACTGAGTAAGCATATCGTTATCTTTGCCTTGACTCCGCCCTAGGTTTATGTGTGCCTCTGGACATGCAGACATAAACTTCAAGTTCTTAAAAGTATTTCCTGTGAAGTACACCAATGTTATTTTCATAAAATGTATCCTTAATTGCTAAAGAAATAGTAAATAAATATATATCACAAAGGACTTTCATGTATTCAGTGCCTTCCTTTTCTGGTTAATAATTACATGCTTTAGAATGAGGATAGCACTTTTTTTTTTACCCACCATTAAATTTTTCTACATGACCTAGACCATTGAAAATTGGTTTCTCAGCGCCAATATTTGAATGATTTGCCTATTTGATAAATATACCAGAGCATTTTTAGGGCGAACACACTGGTTTTGTGAATATGCTTATTCTTTTATATCTCCAACTAGGAGATATAAAACTGTGGTTTTTGATTGTTAAAAATACCAGAAAGTTGATTTCCTAGACAGGAATCCATGGGACTATATGCATGTGTGTCAAGCTGTTAATACTTATGATAATTACTGATAGGCTCTTGAATCAACTTCCCATCTGAGAAATACTGGAAGGTAAGAAGATTAATTTTTATAAATAAGATAATATGCCGGCAGGCAGAACGTGATTGGAGATAAAGGTCAGTAGCCATCTGTTCCTCAGTCTTATTTAGATGAGCAGAAGGTATGGTATGTCATGCCCAAGCTGTTTTCAAATGCATAATAACAAAAAATGTGAAATCACCTGGAAGGTGAATCTTTTGAAATTTCACCTTGAAGCAAATTGCTTCCTAAGATAAACAAAATAATATGCTTAGTTTCCGCTCAGAATTTTTTCTACAGAATTTGAAAAGCTACAGATCTCCCTAACATAGATGAATGTACCCTAGACTCTGTCTTGTGAAACAAATTATAGCAAACACAAATATTAGAGAACAGAGGTTTGAACTCTGTACAGTAAATATTACGCAGATTTCTCAATGACTGGCTAGTTTCTCACATAGAAAGTCTGTCCATCTGTTCTTTAAATGGGTTAATAATTTCATTATATTATTATTGTTGTTTTTATTTGCTCTGGGTATACATGCATCTTTCCAGAATTTTTGTGAGGACTCACGTGGGCAATAATTTTGAACTCTGTTAGCAGAAAAGCAACCTTACTAAGGGTTCTAGGCGGTGTGGACCCTAAAGCAATAAAACATGTAAACATGACAATTCTTTTTAGCTGCATCAACCCTTTTTGGTATTCCCACAGCTGATCTCAATTTTCTCTTTTTATAACAACTCAGTAAGGGGTTTTACCAGAGCAGACAAGCATGAAATTAATTTTCCATAGAAGTTTTACTGATGCTGGGAAACTCGCTGGTCAGTAATATTGGTATAAGTCCTATGCTGGCTCGGCTGTTCTGTTTTCTTCTTTCTAATTGCAGTGAATTTTATCAACATCAATTCTACAAAGTATTACTATGCAAAACCTTTAAGGGAAGGAACATAGGTGTTTTTCACATATAATTTCTTAACTCTTAGCTAGATTTATAGTAGCACAGCACTGTGCTTTTTCTTGCTAATAGCAAGATAACTATTTGTCCTGGTACTTGCTGCACATGACTTACAGTACGTTGGAAAGAAGATGCCCCATGCTCCACGGACTAACTAAAGCCCCGAGACGCCTCTTAGCTTCAGCAATGACAAGACTTTCTTTTAGAACTAGCAATGCCTGGATATGTAAACTGTATCTTGGATAATTTCTTTCCCTATGTTGTTAAGCCTAAAACACCTCTGTTGCCTTGGCAAACTAATCCATATCTCTGTTGTAATTGTGGCTTCCGATTCTTTAGGAATTATATCCTACGTATTTTAAGGATATAGATTTTTGATTCATAGGAATAGTCGTCCCTAATTTTATGCATATAAATTTTTTGGTTACTGCTTCCTCTCAATTCTCAATTGTAAAGCATGACACAATCTGGGGTACTGTATTGAGAGAAGTTTGCTCTCCAGTGTACTGGTCTGGGGAGACACTTCTAGAGGCTGGGCATCCAGGCATCTCTTACACGGCCTTGCTTTTCAGGTGACCTCCCTTACACCACCCCTGCCCAATGCATCACTTTTTTGTCTTGAAAGGCTCAGCTTGGTTCTCCCCGTTACTCCGGAGAATCACCAGGGGTGTGAGTTCCTGCTGAGTTTCTCATTCCTTGCTGACAACATTTAAAGGAAAAAAAAAATCCTCCCTTAGTTTCCAAGTGCAGTGTGTGTTTCGTAAATGGTGTTCTTGTGTGGTTCCTGTGTTGTGTGAAGGTTTCACAGATGTAGCAAATCTCCTGTTTGTTCACTCCCCCCGAGAGGTAAATGGGGCATATGGCTTGATTTTTTTGCTGTTGATATAACTTTGGGGAGCTTAGAGACTGGATATGTAAGAAGAGAAAAGTCAACTCCCCAAAAGGATTGTGACAAGTAGAAGGTGAGGGAAGAGGAGAACGCTTCCTAACGTCCAACCTCCCTGCCCCACCCTCTGCTGGGCTTAGAACAGATTTGTACCTTTTAACAAATATTTATAGAACATGTATTAGATGCAAATACAATGCTCAGATAAAGGGCTGCTAAACAAACAGAAGGCTGTGGTCCTCACCCTCGAGGAGCCCATGGACACACTCACCCAATGTGCAGAGGCGTTTAAGCCAAAAGTGGGAGGCAACGTGAAGTTATACTAATAGTAGCCTTTATTGAATGCTAGATGCATTAGCTCATGAAACACTGACAACTATCCTCCCAGTAAGGTACCTTTATTTTTTGCATTTTGTAAAGACGAAGCTGAAGGTCAGGGAGGTTGAGTGACTTGCCGAGGCTGTATAGCTCTTAGCAGAAGAGTTGGGATTTGGACCAATGAAAACCTGGCTCAAGCATCAGTGTGCTTGAGTGTTAATGCTGTAACTGCCCCTCCTCCCCACACCATGCAGAATAGCAGCACTTGTGTGATCTTAAAGAAAAGGAACTGATTAATTCTGACTGGGCTGTAGAGATGGATTCACGGTGGAGTGTGCGGAGATTTGAAGAGTGGATAGTTTTCTCACAAAGATGAGAAACACAAAGGTTGGTGCAGATGGTGGTGGCGGTGGTGGTGACCTCTTCCAGGATGAGAAGCCATGGGATGATTTTAAAAAGAAGAAGAAGCAAATGAAGTTTGGCTTGTCTATATCACACACTAAGGGCAGGAAGAAGCAGGGGATAAAGTTGGGGAGGGAAATGGGGCTGAAGTCTAAAGGGGCTTGGAAGCACTGTGAGAAGATTTCACTTAATTCCACTGATTTCCACTTAATTTCCAGTGATAAGGGAGGAGACGAAAGCCAAACAATGGATGTGAAGTGACCTGGATATTAATCACAGAAGGAAGTCATGAGTCCCTCAGGGCGGGGCACAAAGCAGGGTGGGGATGTGACTGAACCTCAGGACCCAGAATTGCTGGTGGCAACTGGATCCATTTGAGCTTGACCTGTCGGGGAGGGAAGACAGCTGTTGCCAGAGATGCTGCTGAGTCATTAGGACAAGGGGTTGGGCAGGGGGTTGGAGGGGGGCGGTGAGGGGAAATGGGATGGAGGCGGGAGCGGACGGTCCTCTACTTTCTGGCCAGTGTCTCCCAACAGACAAACAGCAGGACCCTGGGAAATGCTGATAAAGTGTCAGCCCTCACTCCCTACCTGACAGATCAAGCAGGGGAAGGAAGGCCTGAATCCGAGGGGATAAAAGACCCAGATCAGCAAGGTGGGAAGGGATTTCATCACGGTGCAGGATTGCATCACAGTGGACATGCAGTTGGTTACAGCTTGGAATTTAGGTTTAGGAAGAGAGAATAGTGGAGTCACAGAGGTCATATGGAATACTGTTGCATTTGGCAGGGCTTCATAAGGATTAGAATTAAATTAGGGTCTGGAAGAATGGATGGCCCACTGTGCGGAATGATTTTACAAACAAGACACAAAAGTCACCAACCCCAAGTGAAAAGATGATAAATATAATTGCATTAAAATTAAACAATCCACTTCTCAAAAGACAGGGTAAAAAACCTGCAAATGCAAGTTATAATCTGGGAGAAGATATTTCCAGCACATACAACCAATGAGTCACTGATTTTGAGAATGACATTGCTACAAATCAATAAAAAAAAAAGAAAAACAACTAAATAGAAAAATGGGCAAAAGGCATGAACTTGCACTTCACAGAAGAGAAAATCTGAATGTTTAATAAACATATAAAAATGCTCAATATCAGTAAACTAGGAAATGCAAATGAAAGCCACTGTGATACAATCCACACTCAGCAGATTGACAAAATTTTGAGTCAGATGAAACCAAGAGCGGTGAGGATGCAGAGAAATGGAAACTCGTAATTACTGATACTAGGAGGATACATGGGCATAACAGCTTAGGAAAGGACTGTGGTAAGATCTCGCACGTGCCTGAAAGATATTCCTGTATGTGAAATAATATCTGTAAAATAGTGACCATTGTTTGTAACAGTAAAATGAAAAGCAATAAAACAATAAAACAATCCCAAGCTACTTAAAGGCTTATTCTTAGATGAACAAATACATGTGTCATCTGCATGCAGTGTAATTTTATACTGTACAACAGGGAAAATGAGCTGGAATTCACCTGCAAACACGGTTGAATCTTGAGAAGATAAAGTTGGAGAAATATACTAGTCAATACGTTACCACTTACAAAGTCCAAGATACATAAAACATAATGATATGCTGCATATATGTGTATATATATACACACCTGTATGTGTGTACATATATATATATGTGTGTATATGTATATGTAACTATGACAAAAATTATAGCCAAACCCCGTGGGAAGGAACATAGGAAGAACTGCAGAATTTTCTGTTTCTTAAGATGCATGGTGGGAACACAGATGTTTGCTATAAGATTAATCATACCTTATTCTTTTGTACTGATTACAATACGTCCTAACAAAAGTGAGTTACAAAAATAAAGAAGGATTAAAGCAGGAGTGACAATAGAATCAGTGTCATAGAGGACCAGGAGTGACAGGAAACTTGCTACCTTAGGGTGTTCCATGCTGACACAGAGAGCAGCATTCTGGTCTATAAGAATACAATATTTTACCCCCACTGGATCATAAACTTCCCAATTAAAGTATAGGCTTCTTGAGGAGAGGGACGACACCTTTCACCTTTTTAGGTTCCCATATGATAGCAAAGTGTTGGTGTATGTGAGTGATTTAGAATTATGGTATGCTGAAGGGGAGTTAATTCGACCCTCCTACCTACCTCCTTTCCCATTTTGTGATGGGGGTGGGGTTTGGGGAATCTCCCTAATGGATAGAAAGAACATAGGAAAATTGAATTGGATCTCTTTGTAGACGGCTAACTTAAATAATTCACTCGGTTTCTTTGGATAACCAGTTTCTCTAGTTGCTGAAAGAAGAGTTTGTACCTTCACAAGTTCCCTTCCAGCTTTAAAATTCTAAGGTGCATGATATCACGGTAGAGAAGGATCCATCAGCTGCAGACCTTTCCACTTTCCTACACATAAATAGTTGTTTCTGTACCTGAAATCCCTAGTTACGACTTGTCTTTTATGCATAACTGATGGCAGAGTTTTTTATTTTATGTGAAACACCTGATTTCTGTACATCAAAATGATGGGTCTGCCATAACTTCTCAGCTGTCAACCTGAATGTTTTCAGGACTCTGCACGTCATTGAAATGCTTCAACTACCTCGTTGATATTGCACACAGAAAATAGAGAACGTGCGGTCCTTGCTTAAGAGTTTAGGGTGCTAGATTTTGGTTGGCATTTAAGCATTGACTTTTAAACCACATCATCAGTTGGCAAAGTTATTTTTAAAATTCATTTTATTAGAATCTTGCAGAAATAACCTACAAATCCAGTTCATTTTTTGTTTCTGTTTGACGCCAAAAGACAGCACGATCCAACAACTATATTTTTATGTATTCACATTGACAGTCATTTCTAAGTAACACTATCCATAATTTTTACTGTACCTATTTTAGGGATGTGATTTTGACATCTATAATTGTTGCTGTAAGTCATAAGGATAAGCTTCCTCATGCAAAAATCGATTTATTCTTTTGGCATATTTATTTTCAAAAATATTCTAATTTAATAGTGAAATATACGGTCCTAATGGGACATCAGCAGTATCAGTGTTAGGAAGAGGGTCTTCATGCAAAGGAAACCATAAACGAAATTAAAAGACAACCTATGGACTGGAAGAAAATATTCTCAAATGAAGCAACCAACAAGGGATTCATTTCTAAAATATACAAACAGCTCATACAACATAATATCAAAAAAAAAAAACCAATCAAAACAATGGGCAGAAGACCTAAATAGACATTTCTCCAAAGAAGACATACAGATGGCCAACAGGCACATGAAAAAATGCTCAACATCGCTATTAGAGAAATACAAATCAAAACTACAATGAGGTATTTCACACCAGTCAGAATGGCCATGATCAGAAAGTCTACAAATAACAAATGCTGGAGAGGGTGTGGAGAAAAGGGAACCCTCCTACGCTGTTAGTGAGAACATAAATTGGTGCAGCCACTATGGAGAACAGTATGGAGGTTCCTCAAAAAACTAAAAATAGAGCTACCATATGATCCCGCAATCCCACTCCCGGACATATATCCGGACAATACTATAATTCTAAAGGATACATGCACCCCAATGTTCATAGCAGCACTATTTACAATAGCCAAGACATGGAAACAAGCTAAATGTCCATCGACAGAGGAATGGATAAAGAAGATGTGGTACATATATACAATGGAATATTACTCAGCCATAAAAAGAAGGAAATAATGCCACTTGCAGCAACATGGATGGACCTAGAGATTATCATACTAAGTCAGTCAGACAGAGAAAGACAAATATCATATGATATCACTTATATGTGGAATCTAAAAACGTGATACAAATGAACTTAGTTACAAAACAGAAATAGACTCACAGACATAGAAAGCAAACTTATGGATACCAAAGAGGAAAGCGAGGGGAGGGGGGAAGGGATAAATTAGGAGTTTGCGTATTTAGCAGATATACACTACTATATATAAAATAGATAAACAACAAAGACTTACTGTGAGCACAGGGGACTCTTTTCTATATTCAGTATCTGATAATAACCTATAATGGAAAGGAATATGAAAAAGAATAGATATATAAATATATATGTTTGTATATACTTTCTCTGCATCTGAAACTAACACAACATTGTAAATTAACTATACTTCAATTTTAAGGAATGGTTAAAAAAAAAAGAAGAGGGACGTCATTAACACAAAATACCATGGAGTTCAAGAGATTGTGTGGCTAGGGTGTTGTTGTCATGGCTCCCATGTGAGGTGTTTAGTCAACCTCTTACGTTCTGGGACTGCCAATCTTCTACTCTTGCCCATTTCTTCTGTTAAGCTTAGGGGTTCTGTTCTTCATTGTCTTAATTTTAACCTTTACCTTTTATTTAGAAATTAATACAGCTACATTCACCTCTTAGTTTCTGAACATGGAGTCTTTGGGTGTGGTTCTGGAAGATAGGGTCCAGCTTTAAGGATAGAGTCAGTTTCCAGGTATGTATCCTCCCATTATCTGTTCTGCTTATGTGATCCCAATATGGTGACTCTTGGTGTAGACATATTTCCTCTTGGTAATACATAATTAGCCCTTCTGTATGAAAACAAATAGTTTTGCTTTGTTTTTACCAAGCATGTGTGTGGAATGGCCTGGCATGATTCTAGACCAGTGTACAACCATGAAAAATGATCAGAAGATTTATATGTGTGAGACTGTATGTTGTTTCAAAAAGCAGTTGTGATTAAGATCTATGAATGTAGTCTTTCATTCAACAAACTTTCAGTCAATATCTACCTTGCATCAGGCAGTATGAACATTTGAAACTGGGATTGGGATACATAGGTTGCCAAAACTATTCTCAGATTAGTCCAGGAGTTGGAAATAACGATGCATTCTTCTCTGAAATTATTCTTGGCAGTCAGGATTTCTACTCAAAAGTAAGTACATAGAAATGCTTAGGGACAATCACTCTCACAGGACGATTTTCTAAAAGAAAAATATCGAGGAGAAATCAAGTTAACCTAGCAGGACAAATTCTCTAATTGTTTGAACTGGATTCTAGAGGAGGGATCATCTAAGTGGGAGCTGTGAAAAGGGAGCTGTGAGAATATTAGCATGCCAGAAAGGAGAATTCAAAGACCTGGCTTCATGACTGTGAGTCCCTAGAAAGGAGTGAAGAAAGGAACTGCATTTACAGCTAAATGAGGAATTTGCATTTTATTTCTTAAATTTTTTAAATTGTGGGATTGCTTTAAATCCAGGCATTGGTGGCAAGAATAAGGAGGATGACTTCTAAGTCATAGTACCTGGGTGCACACCTCAAGTCCATGACCTTAAACATACCCCTTAGGTTCTTCATGACATTTTTTTTCTTAAATTCCATAGATACGTGTTAGCATATGGTATTTGCCTCTCTCTTTCTGACTTACTTCACTCTGTATGACAGACTCTAGGTCTATCCACCTCATTACAAATAGCTCAATTTCATTTCTTTTTATGGTTGAGTAATATTCCATTGTATATATATGCCACATCTTCTTTATCCATTCATCCGATGATGGACACTTAGGTTGTTTCCATCTCCGGGCTATTGTAAATAGAGCTGCAATGAACATTGTGGTACATGACTCTTTTTGAATTTTGGTTTTCTCAGGGTATATGCCCAGTAGTGGGATTGCTGGGTCATATGGTAGTTTTTTAAGGAACTTCCATACTGTTCTCCACAGTAGCTGTATCAATTTACATTCCCACCAACAGTGCAAGAGGGTTCCCTTTTCTCCAAACCCTCTCCAGCATTTATTGTTTCTAGATTTTTTGATGATGGCCATTCTGACTGGTGTGAGATGATATCTCATTGTAGTTTTGATTTGCATTTCTCTAATGATTAATGATGTTGAGCATTCTTTCATGTGTTTGTTGGCATTCTGTATATCTTCTTTGGAGAAATGTCTATTTAGGTCTTCTGCCCATTTTTGGATGGGGTTGTTTGTTTTTTTGTTATTGAGCTGCATGAGCTGCTTATAAATTTTGGAGATTAATCCTTTGTCAGTTGCTTCATTTGCAAATATTTTCTCCCATTCTGAGGGTTGTCTTTTGGTCTTGTTTATGGTTTCCTTTGCTGTGCAAAAGCTTTGAAGTTTCATTAGGTCCCATTTGTTTATTTTTGTTTTTATTTCCATTTCTCTAGGAGGTGGGTCAAAAAGGATCTTGCTGTGATTTATGTCATAGAGTGTCCTGCCTATGTTTTCCTCTAAGAGTTTGATAGTTTCTGGTCTTATACTTAGGTCTTTAATCCATTCTGAGCTTATTGTTGTGTATGGTGTTAGGGAGTGATCTGATCGCATACTTTTACATGTCCCTGTCCAGTTTTCCCAGCACCACTTATTGAAGAGGCTGTCCTTTCTCCACTGTACATTCCTGCCTCCTTTGTCAAAGATAAGGTGACCATATGTGTGTGGGTTTATCTCTGGGCTTTCTATCCTGTTCCATTGATCTAACTTTCTGGTTTTGTGCCAGTACCATACTGTCTTGATTACTGTAGCTTTGTAGTATAGTCTGAAGTCAGGGAGCCTGATTCCTCCAGCTCCGTTTTTCGTTCTCAAGATTGCTTTGGCTATTTGGGTTCTTTTGTTTCCATACAAATTGTGAAATTTTTTGTTCTAGTTCTATGAAAAATGCCAGTGGTAATTTGATAGGGATTGTATTGAATATGAAGGAAGGAGGGAAGGAAGGAAAAAAAGAAAGAAAGATAACATAAAATAAAGTTATTAAAATAAAAAGTAATTATTAAGAAGAAAAATTTAAAAAAGAAAAAAAAAGGACGGATAGAACCCTTGGTCAAATGGTGATTTGGCCCCGCCTCTGCGTGTAGGTCGCCGGAGGGCGTCTGTTCTTTGTTCAGACAGGCAGGGGTTAAAGGAGACGCTGATTCGGGGGCTGTCTGAGCAGACAAGCCTCTCGGGCTGGTGAGTGCTGCTCGGCACCAGATTCCGCTTCCCCCCCACCCCCAGCACCCCTGTTGCTGTCCTCTCTGCCGCGGCTCCAAACTTGTATCTGTGGGGAGGAAGGCGTTCTCCGCGTCTTACTCTTCCGCCATCTTCCCGGAACAAGTCTCGGTTTCTTTAAATGGGAGTAAAGGTCGTGCTTATCTCATAGGGTCCTAGTGGTAGAAAATGAGGTAATGCATGTAAAGCACTTAATATAATGTCAAGGATAGAGTAAATGTGCATCAAGTGCTGGTCATTAGTATTATCCATAATGTACTTTAATTTTAGTCGGTTAGAACATATAATCTTAGACTTGCAAGAGACCCATTGCAGGAATTCTCTCCACTGTATTTTTGAGAAATGTTTATAGGGTGATAGTGTGCTGACTACTCCATAAGCCTCTGATTTCCTTTTGAAACGTCCTGATCATTAGAAAATTTTTTTTTCGTGGAGCCAACATCTGTGACGCCTAACTTGCACCTATTGTTTCTGCTTTGTGAAGCTTCACATAACATTTGAGCTTTCTTCCACATGACAGCCTTCCAAATACAGTATTTAAAGACAGATATCTCATTTTCCATGTGTTTTCTCATTTCTGGGAAAAGTCTAAATTGTTGGGTTTATGTTATAGTCCTCCATTTTTATGAAGACATGGTTGGCTAGCTAACTAAATATCAATTCTCAACTCCTTCCTCCCGTACCTGCCTCCAATATAAAGTTTGGAAAGCAGCTAAGCATAGCCATGAGACCCAATCCTGGCCGATGAGATGTAAAGATAACGCAGCCGGAGACTTTCTAGGAAAGCATTCTGTTTCCTAGTAAAAGCAGTCTTTGCAAGTGGCATTGTCCCTTCTCCTTTTACCTCCTTCCTTCCTGACTTGAGTGAGGATATGATGACTGGGGCTACAGCAGTCATATTGCAACCTTGAGATGATGAGATTAAGGGCAAAAATTCAGCAAACTAAGGCCACAGGAGTGGAAGAATTCAGAAGAGCCTAAGACAATGTTCAGCAGCTGAACCAGTGCTCAAAACCAATTATTTCAATCTTTTCGTGCATCAGATAATAACTGTTTATATTATTGAAGCCAGTGACTCTCAAACTTTAGTATGCATCAGAACCTTGTTAAGAGATAGGTTTCTGGGCCCTAACTCTGGAGTTTCTGCTTCTATAGGTGTGGGAAGGGGATGGCGAATTTGTACTTCTAGCAAGTTCTCAGGTGATGCAGCTGTGGGGGTGATGGGAGCACACTTTGAGAACTCCTGGTTTCAACCATGGTTCATCTGATTGTCTTTTCTTTGCAGCTTCATTAATTAATAGAAGCAAAGATCACTCTTTGATTTTGAATTGCTCTTAAAGTGTTTCATCAGCTGTCAAAACAGGATTTCTCAAACTCTTTTCCACTCCAGGGAGTTCTTATATCAGATCGCCACACTTCCATTCCAGCTAGCATAGTTACCTGAGTTGCTCTTTAGGGAATCCATCAGTCTATGGGACCTTTAGTGAAATTTTATTCTGTGCAGGGCATTGTGGGGATTCAAGGAAGGGTGGGATACTGTCACTGCCCCCAAGGAGTTTACAATCTAGACAGGAGGTGGCAGGCAAATATACCTCACTTTCCATCCTTATCAGACATTACCATTTCCGAAGAGTTTTCAAATATATTAGCATAGTCAATACTTCAGATAATGTGAAGTAGACACACATTATTACACATTTTACAGAAAAACTAAAGTTCCGTTGGTAAAGTAATGAATCTAAAGAAAGCCAAAACTAACAAAGCACAAAATCAGATCAAGGAATTTTAACTCCTAACTCAATGCACAACACCTCAGACAAATGCATGTAATTAACACTTACCATTTCCATCTCCTCCCTTTTCAGGACAATATAAAAAAATTAGCTTTACTCTTTTCTAATACTTTGCAGTCATAAATTGCCTTTCACCCAGCTTGAGTGAGAACTGGCTGTTGGAAAACTATCTCTAAGAACCTCTTACGTATGTATGTATGTATGTATGTATGTATTCAGTGCCAGCATTGGGTCTTCGTTGCTGCACGCGGGCTTGCAGGCTTTTCTCTAGTTGTGGCGAGAGGGGGCTACTCTTCGTTGCGGTGCACGGGCTTCTCAATTTGGTGGCTTCTCTTGCTGCGGAGCACAGGGCTCTAGGCACATAGGATCAGTAGTTGTGGCTCTTAGGCTTCAGTAGTTGTGACTTGAGGGCCCTAGAGTGCAGGCTTAGTAGTTGTGGCTCACGGGCTTAGTTTCTCCGTGGCATGTGGGATCTTCCCGGACCAGGGCTCGAACCTGTGTCCCCTGCATTGGCAGGTGGATTCTTAGCCACTGTGCCCCCAGGGAAGTCCCAGAACCTCTTTTTAAAAGTAATTTTTTAAGTGATAAGAGATGTTCAGGACTGCCGTGTACCATTGTAAATTTGCACAAAGGTGGCCAGTGGAGACTGAAATCCCAGACAAGCCCTCCATCCCCAGCCCAGCAAGATTACCTCTGTCCACAAGAAGAAGGGTATTTTTCATCACCATCAGGGGAGAGGGGGTCAGAACCTGCTAGCTACTCACAAGGACGTGAAAATTTCAAAAGTTTCCCCTGGAGCCAGATGCCATTTGGGAAGGAATATGGAACAAGTAGACAGCTTCAGAGGGAAATCAACTTTAAAGAAAATTTGAACTTTGAATTGACTGAATATTTACTCCAAATAGATTACTTCAAACTAGGAGAGACTGAGTTAACTTTGATTTTAAATTTAAGTCTGCCATCCTCTTCTCTTCTGCCCTCCTTCACCCACATTCTAGAAGCAGAAGAATTTGTGGGATTTTAGACAAATAGATGAGCTACACTTTTGTATCTGTTTTTACACATCTTCATTGTGAGGTATGAATTTCAATCTCACCACATATGTAAAATTTACCATCTATTCCAAAGGGTAAGAAGCAATCCTAACAGGGATTTACACATGATACCACACAACAAGTATAGAGTAAAGTGTAAGTTCTTACCCTGGAATAGCTTACAATCTAAAATAGAGAAAATGAACATCGATAGAAACATTTTTGATATAAGTAAAGCAATTCTGAATTCATTACACAGTTAGGGAATATTGTTCATTTGCACAATTAAATTGTATGCAGTCTTTTCCTTAATTATCTTTCTCTGTTTTAGACATTTTAAAATTCATGAGATATAACAATAAATACAATAAAACTTTCCAGTTTTAAAGAATTTTAGTTAGTATATTATAAATGTGTGGATTGAGAACCCTGTAGACAAGAGATGTAAATAGAACAACTGCCTTTTTAAAGTATGTTATTTTAGAAAAAAAACGTAAATAATTTCTATTCAGGGCTGGAATTCTAATTGAAGTAGGCTGTTGCCTATATGTTATAATTTGCATAGCAATATTTTTTCTGTTTTTGATTATTGAAATTCAACCATTAGTGATCCATTCTCTAGGTACAAGCATTGTGGTCTTTCCGTAGGCCTTGTAAAATGCAAATGGACATGGAAGAGGGCAACCAAATTAAGTTCTTTACAATTTAGAGTGGTTGCGAATATCAGATGGATTCTTTTCTCAGCATAGCAACATAAATGTTGTGTTTTTTTAACATTTTTATTGGAGTATAATTGCTTCACAATGGTGTGCCGGTTTCTGCTCTATAACAAAGTGAATCAGCTATACAGACACATATATCTCCTCCCTCTTGCGTCTCCCTCCCACCCTCCCTATCCCACCCCTCTAGGTGGTCACAAAGCACTGAGCTGATCTCCCTGTGCTACGCGGCTGCTTCCTACTAGCTACCTATTTTACAACCTAAACGTTTTTAAGTGCTTGGAGTGAAATATACAAAGTAAGAGATTAAAAGTTGGAGGGGGAAGGCAAATTTTCAGAAAAGTGAGTGGAGAGACACGGGCTAAAAGCCAGTGTCCTGGACTTCACCGTTAGGGCTCCGGCCATTCCTATTTCATTATTCTATCCATGCGTAGGTGCTAACTGCTGTATAACCACACCATCTCATGAGCTTTTAATAAAAGAGCTTAAAAATAGGATGCTGGGCTTGTGGTGACTGTCAGACCCTTGGACCTTGGAGTCCTCCACTGTTCCTCTGCTTCAGATCTACAGATGACAAGGGGAGAGAAAAGGAGCGGGCAGGTGTTTGCATAAAAATCCTAGAAGATTTTTGAGGCCAAGACTTGGGGCCAATGTTTTCTGTTGATATTTCCTTGGCCAAAAATAATCACAAGCCTTCTTCTACATGCCAGGGGGCTGGGAAAAATCATTTTTCCATGTTCCCAGGAGGAAAAGTAGATGGTTTGATAAACATATAGCCCCTTTTTTTGGTCACCATTAGCTTTCAAAATTCGTAATAGGAATGACCATCTTAAAGGCAAAAAGGTTTTAACATTTGAAGTAGAATAGACATTTTCTTGGCACTCAGTACGATTTCCTAGGTGGGAGAATGCCACTTACTAGTCATGTATAACATTCCTCATCTATCAGTAGCACTGATTGAGTTCCTATTATATCAAATATGTAAAGTCATCACTGTTGTTAACAACTATTAACTACATACTGTGTATGAGACTCTCTGTTGCCTATGATAAAAAATACAATTAAGTACAGTAAGTATATTAGGAACTGTTTCATCTGCTGTGATCAGGATTAGTGGGTCAGTAAAAGTCAGTTAAAATAGAGCACACATAAGATAAACATTTTTATATTTTAACTTAATACACATGAATGCACATTCATTCACCAACTATTTTATGTAGGGCAATGATCTTCCTTTCAGTGTGGGTGTTCATCGTCACGTATATTGTATAAGCTATGATGCATAATCTACCTGGAACACACAGAACTGGTTTCCTGTCTAACAGCTACTCCCCTCTTCTATGCTACCAAGAGCTTTTTTTTCCCCCTAGTGTTCTCCCTTTTGGGTGCACTGGGTGATTCTCTACCTTTTCTGCAAATGATGTTAGGTATATAACCTGCTCCTGGCCAATGAGACACAAAAGAAACCCAAAAGGGCTTCTTTGAAAGATGTCTTTGCTCTCAAAATGCAATGCATGAGTGACCCAAAAGTCCCTTTTGGTCCATTGTGTTTTTTTGTTTTTTTGCGGTACGCGGGCCTCTCACTGCTGTGGCCTCTCCCGCTGCGGAGCACAGGCTCCGGACGCGCAGGCTCGGCGGCCACGGCTCACTGGCCCAGCCGCCCCGCGGCACGCGGGATCCTCCCGGACCGGGGCACAAACCCGTGTCCCCTGCATCGGCAGGCGGACTCTCAACCACTGCGCCACCAGGGAAGCCCTGCCTGATGTTTTTAACCTGGTCATGAAAGATGGGTTGAGTTTCACTAGGTGGAGAAAGAGGACTATTCTCCCCAGGCATCAGGAACAGCTTTCAAAACACACGAGTCACAGAGAGGGGACCGTTTGACCATAGGGGAGTCATGGTGGACCGACAGGAATGGCAGGTTGGGATGAGGATATGGGGACTTCAGATGCTGAGCTGTGGTTTGAACTCATTGAAGACAGTGGTGAGGCATGTGACATGAGGGCTGGGAGTAACGTGGTGACCAGCATGACTGCGGTAGGTTTATCTGACACTGATCTACCTCAGTTAGAGGAAGGGCAAGATTGCTGGCTGGGAATTCAGTTAGTAAAGATTTGTAAATTAATCCAGGCAATTAATCCAAATAAGATACGAATCAGCGTCCTGGTACTGTAGCTATGTGGGAGAAGTAGAAAAGAATCTGAGACCTATTGCAAGGGGAAAATCCACTTGGCTGGAGGTTAAGGTGAAAGGAAGTGATTAAAAATGTCTTTGAGGGCTTCCCTGTGGCACAGTGGTTGAGAATCCGTCTGCCAGTACAGGGAACGTGGGGTCGAACCCTGGTCCAGGAAGATCCCACAGGCTGCGGAGCAACTAAGCCTGTGTGCCACGACTACTGAGCCTGCGCTCCAGAGCCCTCGAGCCACAACAACTGAGCCTGTGCACCACAACTACTGAAGCCCGTGCGCCTATAGCCCGTGCTCCGCAACAAGAAGAAGCCACCACGATGAGAAGCCTGTGCACGGCAACAAAGAGTAACCCCTGCTCACTGTAACTAGAGAACGCCCGCACGCAGCAAAGAGGACCCAACACAGCCAAAAATAAATAAATAAATAAATTTATTTTAAAAAGTAAATAAAATAAAAATGTCTTTGAGATTCTAAGTCTGACAGAATGGGGATACTACCGTCAGCAGAACCGGAGCCAATGCGAGGAGATGTTGCTGAAAGGGACACAGAGTTTGAAGCGAGGTGGGATTTATGGGTTACCATAGTCATCCTTTTAGACACCCAGGATAATGCTGTTCTCAAAAAACCAATCGAAATTTCCAGATATCTCCCCGGGAAGACAGCTAGATGAGCAGGCTGAAATATACATAATTTATGCTGATATATATATTATTATTTTTAATTTATTTGTTTTATTTATTTATTTTTGGCTGCATTGGATCTTTGTTGCAGTGCACAGGTTTCTCGTTGCAGGCTCGGTAGTTGTGGCGCACAGGCTTAGTTGCTCCGCGGCATGTGGGATCTTCCCGGACCAGGGATGGAACCCGTGTCCCCTGCACTAGCAGGCGGGTTCTTAACCACTGTGCCACCAGGGAAGCCCTATGCTTATATATTTAAGACAAACTTCAGTCTCCACTAACTTGTATAACGACACAGCAGTCAATACATTCGCTTGGGGAGAGATTTGTATTTGGAGAGCAAAAAAGAAATGTTTTGAAGCACGGATGGATTATATATGTAGCACATTCTACTTATATATGATTTTTGTGTGTGTCTGCAAAATGTGTCGAGTTTACTGCAGCCATACCACTCCCGCAGGTTGCCTTGTATAGCTCAAGGCGTCACCCCCCAGACTGGATGCACAAGTGCTAAATGGTTGGTTTGCAAACTCACGCAGGAGCTCCCCCAGGTGAAATCTGAAACTGGGCTCCATACAGGGAGGGCAGGGAGAGACCGAAGAAAGAGTCAGACCCCTCCAGATGGGTAGGTGGTGGCAGGTGCAACAAGCAAGAGAACTTACCTACAGAGCTTGTCTTGGGTGCCACAAGACGAGTAGATCTCTGCATCCACCCACCAGAATCTTAAAGGTTTATACAGAGACCTTCACTGGGTTCAGTCACATGTTCAATCCAAACAGTCTCAACACCACACTGCTCCCTTCAGCCTGAGTCCTTGCAAACGGCTTGCACTGTGGGAAGGTTCGGCAGGGTGTACGTTTCAGGGGAGGGGATGAGGACCCTCTGATTGTGAGGGTCCAGCTCTCCGGTCAACCAATGGTCAAGTCCTCTCCATGACCTCCCCCTACATGAGTTCACCTTCTTGTCAATTCCCTCTCTTTCTTTCAACCTCCCGTCCACTGGTTTCAAAAGATGCACGATTCCCAGACACTCACGAATATGTTCTGTATGTATCTGTATATGTCTTTCTTATTTAACAGGTATTCAGAACGATCTACTATTGGCCCTGGTTCCCTCCTCAATGTCCAAGCTCTAATTATTTAGAACGAATTTTTTTTTTTTTTTTGCTGTAGTTTAATGTATATTTTCATTAGCCATTCCAGAGTTCTACTAATAATGGAAAAGGACTTTAAAATTTTTGTTTGTTTGTTTATCATGAAAAAAATACACTGATTAGTGGCCCCTTTCTGATACCTTGTGAGTTTTTTTTTCTGAGGATTTTTTTTCTGATACCCTACTTCTATTAAAATAGACACTTTGGTGCTGAAGTATTCCACATCCGAATCAAATGGAAGAGAATTTGTATTAACGATTGATTCTGAAAACCTGTTTCAAAACAATCTGATCCACATATCAGCAGAGCAGAATTCAGTGCTGAGTCATTTGGTCAGAGACAGTCTGGAAAGATATTAGGAGACAGCGATCAGATTCTCTAGACAGTTGGAGAAGAGGATTGCTTCAGGATATTTCAGAGGACATTCGCTCCAGAAGAAAAATGTGCTATAGGAACACTTGGAGCATGGATTCTCAAATTTGAGCTTGTATCAGCATCACCTGGAGGGCTTGTTAAAACGGACCGCTGGAACCCACACGTAGGATTTCTGCTTCAGTAGGTCAGGGGTGAAGCCGGAGAATCTGCAATTCTAATAAGTCCCCAGGTGATGCTGGTGGTGCTTGTCTAGTGACAACACTTTGAGAACCGCTGCCTTAGAGAGAAAAACATTCTCCAGAAAGATGGCTTAGCGTGAGGCAGGAACAGGAAACAGAAATGTTTTCTTCCAATTTTTTTTCAGCTTCAATTGTGCACACCTTAATTTTCCTAAAACACAACTTTGTTTATACTCCTAATTTGCTCAAAAATTTCACTCTTCATTTTCTTCTAAGTACAGTCACAACAATTAACCAGAAATTGAAAATCATTAGCAGCGTCCCCCACCTTTCCCTTATCTTCTTGACAAGCTGGTCCATTTGCTGGCCCTCAAAAATGTCTAAGCCTCCACGCTCTACACATTTGTTCATCGTATGTGTTCTCCCTGGAGTGCATGCTTTTTTTTTTTTTGTGGCCTCTCCCGTTGCAGAGCACAGGCTCCAGACGTGCAGGCTCAGTGGCCATGGCTCACGGGCCCAGCCGCTCCACAGCACGTGGGATTTTCCCGGACTGGGGCACGAACCCGTGTCCCCTGCACTGGCAGGCGGACTCTCAACCACTGTGCCACCAGGGAAGCCCCTCGACTGCATTCTTATCCTCATCATTCTTTTTGCCTTTCAAATTCCAGCCCATTCTTGAAAACTCAGCTAAATTCCTCCTCTTTCATTAAATTTTCTCAGATAAAATCACTTCTTACCCTAAACTTATTACATAACTTTTTTTTTTACTTTGTTATTTTTATTTTGCAAAACACTTCATTTCCACCTATTGCAGTTAGGGAAAAGAAAACCCTCAAATACTTTGATAGCATTTACTTCTGTGGCAGCCTTTTAAATCCTCAGATCTACCCTGCGAGATCAATACTATCATTATATCCGTTTTACAGACAATTTACCTCTCTGTAGTTCACTATACAGTTGACCCTTGAACAAATTAGGAGTTGGGGGAGCGCACCCTCCAGGGGGTAGAAAATCCACACATAACTGTTAGCTGGCCCTCCACATACACAGTTCCAGATCCACGGATTCAACCAACCACCGATGGGGTAGTACTGTAGTATTTACTATTGAAAAAAGTCCAAATATAAGTGAACCAGGGCAGTTCAAATGCGTGTTGTTCAAAGGTCACATGTATTTCTAGATTCAAGTTACATGACATCGAACATGTGCTTTAAATACATTTGTACTCATCACAGTACTTTACAAATAATACACTTTACAAATAATACTGTTTATCAAAATAATTGCTGCATTCAAGACAGTCTTCTTTGGGTTGCTATAAAGTAGTGATGATTAAATATTCAAATACTTGAGAAGGTTAAATCTACAGGCTTCTCTGTGAACTGAATTCTGATTACTAAAAATAACTGGTTGAGTCGAGGGTACTTGGTTCTCTGTCCTGAGTTTAGGATGATTTGGAAGTGCCCCATTTGGTGCAGAGCTTCGTGGAAATGGCTGAGGCCTCTGTTGAGATCAGCTTCTCCCTTCACCCAAGCCGGCTTCCTTCAGTCTCTCTCATGTCTTGCTCTTAAGGAGAACCACCATTAAACTCCCTGCCCACAAGTTTCCATGTCTCCAGAGTCTGCTTCCTGAAGAACCCAACCTAAGATAAAAAGAGTAGAATATGAACAGATGACACTTACTAACTTTATTTTACTGTTTTAGAGCCAACATTATAGAGTGGAAATTAAATATGCTTTATCATCAGATTGGAGCTTATCAGGTACCGTCTCAGGGAAGTTACTTAATCTCTCTGAGCCTGTTTTCTCATCTCCGAAGATTGATTGTATTTGGATTAAGAACAGTCCTACCACAGCATTTGACAAAATGCAGGTGCCCAGTATGTGGAGGCCTAGTACTGGGTAAAGTTGAATGACTTAGAAGCTCAAAATGTTGAGGACACATCTTCTGAACCCCTCCCAGATGTGCTTGTTATTGATTACATTGTAATGCTAAGTCTTGATTTGTATTGAAGTTTCCTCTTAAGGAAGCCACATGAATTCCAAGTTATTCAGTGTTCCCGGGGTGAGATTTTTCCTTCGAGTTTGAGAGGAGGGACACTTTTTCCAGCATGAGAGACTGGGACTTGCAAATCGTCACCTCAGACAGTGAAAGTTATGTGACATCCCCGACTCCTGCTTCTCGGCAGCTTCCAAAGCCAAGAGACTGTTCAGTCACAGCAATGGTGCTGACCTTTCTGCTGACAGCTCTGCTAGCCTTCCTGGGCCCAGCTTTCTCTTTCTATGATCTGATTGAATTGTTGTGGCCTTGGCATTTTATCATAAACCACCATTGTAGAAAGTGTTGGGCTAAACGTAAATTGATCTCCAAGATTCTGAAAGCTTGAATTTTCTCCCTGGCCAACACCTCCTGATCCTGAATCTTTCCTATAACTTACACTAAATATGATCTTCATTTGCATGACCTTCAGTTCTCAACGTCTCCCCAAAACCTCTGTCCATCACTCACTTTTGTGTTTCATTTATAGCATTTTCAGTTCGACCTCTATCTTCAGCTCTCATACCATGAGTTGATCACCGACCCTAAACACTAGTTCCCCTGTATCTAGTACTTCACTATGTACCAGGCGTTATGTTAAATGCTTTACAGCATGAGTTCACAAAGGGCGGTTTTCCAGACCAGGAGTGTCAGCGTCACTGTGAAACCTGTTAGCAGCACAAATTCCTGAAACCCATCCAAGATCTAGTAAATCAGCAATCTCTGTTTTGACAAGTACCCCAGGTGATTCTGCGGGACACGCTCTAGTTTGAGAACCACTGCTTTACCCACATTATCTTATTACAAAAGCCGAAGACCGAAGGGTACATCGTCGTTCCACTTTTACGATGAGGAAACGAAGGCTCACAGAGATAAAGTAAATTGTGCAAGATCTCCCACGTTGTAGATGGCAGCATTGTAAACCAAACCCAGGTCTGAAAGATTTGAGAGTCCCTTCTCTCGAGTTTCAAGTGAGTTCATGAAATGTCTCACTTCTCTGATCTCTCATGTTTCTTCTTTGTTATCACTAAACTTGGGTAAACCCTGCTGCATGCTTTGTCTCTGTACTTATGTCTTTGAATATTGTTGGGAGAGTAACAAATAAAAATGCCGATTGTCTTCATTATAATAAATGTATAGTTTTACTCCTGAGGCAGGGTCGCCCATGGTGCGATCGCGTTGTGGTTTTTCTTCACATCTCTTGTGGATTCACCATAATGTCCCTGTTAAACTTGTTCTAAATATTCTCTACATTGTTCTAGCTCATGTTGTTATTTCTGGTTGATCACAACGGACCAGTAGAGGCTCATCTCTGTTTTTCTGGAGACACAGGGGTAAGATAATGTGAGCCTTTCTCAGTTCCTGCCATTGCCCTCCAGAATCTTTTTTATTTTTTTTTTTACTCTATTTTTTATTGGCGTACACTGCTTTATAATGTTGTGTTAGTTTCTGCTGTAGAACAAAGTGAATCAGCCACATGTATACGTATATCCCCTTCCTTCCCATTTAGGTCACCACAGAGCACTGAGTAGAGTTCCCTGAGCTATACAGTAGGTTCTCCTTAGTTATCTATTTTATATGTAGTAGTGTGTATATGTCAATCCCAATCTCCCAATCCATCCCACCCACCCCTAGAATCTTGATACATGTTGTTCCCTCCTTTGTTCTTGCTTCTAAGGAACAGGTGACACTCCTCTTCTGAGATTGATTACCTACACTCCCGGTTCACTAGTTGTTTCTCTTTTCAGATTTTGTTCAATGAATTTTTCCTTTCTCCCACCTGGAACTTCTCTCCCACACCTGTGGCCCCTTAACCCCATCAACAAAGTTTGTTTGGACTTTCCTTTTGCTAAAGAGGAATAGCGTTCCTCCTTTCTGTTAGGAGCCCTCTACCGCCAATCTTTTTCATCTTCAGTTGATAGATTACTCTTTTAAAAAAAAAATTGACTAACATTCTTGTTTAATTCCTTTGCCACTCAGAATAGTTATACCTTTCTAGTACACAATTCTCTTGAATGTAATCAGTGAACTCTTTAAAACCCAGTCCTTTAACAAAACAAAACCAAAAGCTTTCCCAATCTGTATTAACGTTTCTCCTTCAATCTCTCTGCCCCAAAGTATCCATCTCTGTTACAAAGCTTTGCCCTGATTTGGTTCCTACGACACTGAAATAACAGAACACACATAGCCCTCTCTTCCCATCTTTTGGGTTGTGATTTGGCTATACTCTTCTTCTTTCTATTGAATTATTAATTTACTCATTCAATGAACATTTTTAGAGCCTGTGTGTCAAACGCTAAGTTTGGGGTTGAGGCAGCAACAGTGAAAATATGTTCCACCCTCTCAGACCCTACAGGTTAGTATAAAAAATATAAATAAGAAAACAGTGCGCTATCTCAGTCCTGTCAATCGCTTTATGCAGAGCTCCATCCATTGCCTGTAAATCCATGTTTTACAGCTGATGACACTGAGGAACAGGGAGGTCACAGAGCTTCAAGCTTCTGTCCTAAGCACTTTGTGCTTCTTTCTCTCCTCTACCTCACTAACTGCACGTTCTTCCAACAATTTAACTCCATATACGCACCCCAGGCTCTCAAACATGGGAGCAAACCCACTTCCTCAGAGCAAGGCTTGAATGTCTGTGTGTAAGCATTGCCACCTGTACATCTGCCTCAAACCGCTGACTAAAAGTGTCCAAAAAGAACTCGTTAACTGATAGCCTTTCCCAAATACACACAAAGAGAGAACCAAACAATGGGTTTTCCTTCCTGACGTCTCAGTTCTTAACGGTGTCCCTGTTTATCTAGTCCTCCAGACACAGAACCACAGAGAGATCTGGAACAAATCCCTCTTTGCCACATAATGTCTGCATCCGGTTAAGTATGTCTCAGAAATGTCTCCTTTGAAACTCCTTCGTATTTCATTTCCCACAAGTGTTATCATTGGTCCTATCTCACGATCCCTGACCGCTTCCACCGCCTCCTAAGTGCCTTCTATAGTTCCCCCATCTTCTGATTCTACGGCTTCTATCAACTTGTTATATCAGATCAGTCTTCTCGCTACATTTCTGATCCTGGTGTTCCCCTGCGCAGCACTTCTGAAGTACCAACTGCTCAGGAGAGCAAGCATAGCCCCTGCCAATCTCTTCAACCATTTCTTCTCCCTTATTCCGTGCACGGTATGTTCAGGGCCAAATGGTCCACTACTCCCCATGCTTTTCTGCCTTCACTCTTTCACCTTAAAGGTCCCTCCTTTTAACCTCTGCCCGGTGGAATCATATCACATTTAAACTTTTGTCTAGGGACTTCCCTGGTGGCGCAGTGGTTAAGAATCTTCCTGCCAATTCAGGGGACACGAGTTCGAGCCCTGGTCCAGGAAGATCCCACATGCTGCTGAGCATCTAAGCCCGTGCACCACGATGACTGAGCCTGTGTTCTCGAGCCTACGAGCTGCAACTACTGAGCCCGCATGCCATAACTACTGAAGCCCGCGTGCCTAGAGTCCACGCTCTGCAACAAGAGAAGCCACTGCAGTGAGAAGGCCGTGCACCACAACGAAGAGTAGCCCTCGCTCGCCGCAACTAGAGAAAGCCCGTGCAGCAACGAAGACCCAATGCAGCCTAAATAAATAAAATTTAGAAATTAAAAAAAATAAAGTTTTATCTAGAATGACCTCTCTTCCATGAAGTCTCTCCAGACCTCCCTGCCTTTTGAACCCTCTTTGGTAATGTGTGTGCAGGTCTTCTCTGACACCACAGCCTGCCTAAAATGGTGTTTATTGGTACCTAGTCAAATTGCTCTTTCAAAGCAGGAACTGTGTCGGATTCTGTCCACCCCCAGGAAAGGCCTTTAGCAAGGGAAAGGCTTATCAACACT
>NW_020172982.1:3901221-4056221 GCF_003031525.2 Neophocaena asiaeorientalis asiaeorientalis | reverse complement strand
TAATGAATGTTTAGGTCCTAACAGGATGTTGAATTTCTGTTGAGATACTAGCAGCTTGTTTTAAACATTCCTCTTTGTTTTCAGCGGTATTTCCAAAACAATTACACCCCCCGCTGTGATTTGCTATTTACTAGGTGCAGCAAAAGTTCAGTCATGAAACACGTTTGCAGTTCAACAAAACATAGTGTTTCATCTATAATGACAGCTCTGGCTAAAAGATTCACATCTAATCTAGGGCTTATTTTATTTGAAATTTAATTAAGACATTGAGTTTCTTATTGCAGTGCAAAGTGTATGCAGGTGGCTGAGTACACATCTTGCATTATTTTCTCGTAATCTCCAACGTTATACATTCATTGCTTGTGAGTTCTTCATATAAGTTATGTCAGTGCCTGTCGAAAGATTTTGAAGTTTTTAAAGCTAAGAGCAAGAGCAACAAAGATGTATTTATCATGTTCCTTCACAAGCTGATATGCTTGTTTGGGGAATAGTGATAAATCACAGATCTGATTCGCCTGCGCTTATGGAATTACCAAATAAAAGTGTATAAATCTATTGGGGTGCTATATTAATATGTTAGAAGTGGGAGCAGCTTTAGGAAATAGAGAACCTTTGAGGAAGATTTTACTGTTTCATTTTATTGTACTTGCATGGTATCTTATTGTTTTCAAATAAAACTGTATTTCTCTGTACCAGTAAACTACTGGTGATTGCCATGTTTTCTCTTTTGTTTTAGGGTTAAATTGTATTTTCTAGTAGTAACTTAACATTTCATGAAATATACATTTTTGTCTTTTGATATAGTTGAAGTCTTAAAAAAAACCCGTATTTTGCCAACTGAAAACAATACATTTCTCAATATGTAAGGGTTTTAGCAGGAGTATAAAAATAGAATAGTAATAATTTGCCTAGAGGTTTTGTTTGTTTTTTGAAATAATGAGGTTGTTATAGAGGCTAACATATTTAACCTTAGTAGTAAAATATTGAAACTAATTATAAACTTGAATTGCAAAATACTTTATATTAGTGGGAGTCTTATAAATGAGTTCACCTTATAATTACATGAACATACGTCCTCCCATGTTTCGCGATTTTTGAAGTTCGGTATTTGCACAGTAAGACTAATAGTTTATTTGATAGTATTGGTGATTTGAGCAATCACATCTCTGAAAAGTGATTTAAACTCCATCAGCATCTGTGTCACACTGATATCACAGTTTGAAGAAACTCATATTGGGGAAGGATGTGTAATTTTGAACGTTTCAAGAGCCGAGAACTCAAGGTAGATGACGCTTAGTTTTTTGACAAGGGCTCTAAAGTGAGAGTTGGAATAAGATGAAGCCTGTAGGTTGGCAAGCAAGCAAGCACTTAAATAGCCTCTTAGGAGGCCTAGATCAGCACAAACAGACCGCAGGTCGAAAATTCACGAGTATCATTAATCTCTTGACCCGTGGATAACACATTGGAGGTCAACTTTAAAACTCCAGTACATTAAAAATGTATAAATTTATATCTTCTAGGGCCTACTGAAATTAGCAATCACCCCTTTCTGGAATAACCCAGCCTTAACTTAAAAAAAATAAAAATAAAATGAAAACTGCAATGAGAAAGAAGTGTAAGGATATTGAGGGGCAGAGGTGAATCAAACCCCTTCACCAAGTCTTTATTCCATTTAAAATGTGACTTTAATCCCATCTAGATAGTTCTAGACCCCTTTTAGCGTTTTGTCTAGACTATGAGTTTTAAAGAGTATCTTACTCCTAACCTACTGATGCACTTGGAGAGGACACTAGAACACAGTTCTAGAATGGGATAGGGACTTCTAGACCACTTAAGGGCTTGGGTTACTTTGCCTATAGTGTCATCCAAACAAGCGAGTGTGTAGCACTTCTAAACAGGTCCTTTAAGTGAGAGGTTTGCAGTGAAGGAGGGTTCTTGTTTACCTTCTGTGTAGTTCTGTAGCCCATCTTTCAAGAAACAGTGCCAGTCTTGGACTATCTTGAGTTTAGATCTATGTGTCTCCAAGAGAGGAAAAAAATATTACTATGGTGTAGTGTCAGGGAAGTCCATGGGAGGATCTTCCTAAGGATTTCTCATAACACGGGGTCAGATGTTCTCGATTTAGTTTTTTTTGTGATCTTGTCCTGTGTTCTGTTTTTATATCCAAGGAGTTATTCATTGCTGTCTTTATAATGTATTATTAGAAATTATTAGAGATTTCTTTTTCCTTTAACTATCTCTCATCTACCTTCATGAAATGAAAGTGAATGAAGGTTTCTATACTATCTTTACTTTCACTTAAACAGATGAATGGGACTTCCCTGGTGGTCCAGGGGTTAAGACTCTGAGCTCCCAATGCAGGGGACCCGAGTTCGATACCTGGTTAGGGAACTGGATCCCGCAGGCCGCATCTAAGGGCCTGCGGCCAAATTAATAAATAAATAAAAGAAAATAAGTCTCCCTCTCGGGGAGGGATGTTATAAAACAAAAAAGCCATGTTATAAAGCCATGTTATAAAACAAAAACAAAAATAGAAGAATACACAGGAAACTCCAAAAGGCATCTTAAAAAAATCGAGATTTTTAAAACTGCATTTTGTTGAGAACAACTTCTGAGAGTTAGTGTCCGTGTACCAAATCTATCCAGATTCCCTAGAATTTAAGAATAAATGTTTCAAGTGCTGGGTTGAGTTCTCAGGTGTTGACCTATTTTACATTCATAATAAACCATGACATTAAAGTAGTAGAGGCAAAATAGTCAGTTAACACGGTGTAACACTGAAGAGCGTGAACTCAAGAACTAGAATTCCAGGGTTTCTCTCCTTGCTCTGTTTCTTAAAAGCTGTGAGAAGTTCGTGAACTTACTGTTCATTTCTTTGCCTTGGTGTCCTCGTCTATAAAATGGTGATAATAAATAATCTATCGCATAGGTTGATTGAAGACTTAATAAGATATATACGGTACTTTGTATATTTGAAGCACATATAAAGTGTCTAGTGTACTAGTGTCTAGTACAAAGTGAATACGCCGTAGATGTTAACTATTTTTAATTATCATCATGTATTAGTTTCCTGTGGCTCCTGAACCAAATTACCGCAAACGTGGTGGCTTAGGACAGCAGAAATGTATCCTCTCACAGCTCTGGAGGTCAAAAGCCAGGAATCTGTATCACGGGGCTGAGATCAAGGTGTTGGCAAGGCTGTGCTCTGTCAGGATGCTTGAGGAGAGAATCTGTACCTTGCCATCTGCAGCTTCCAGCGGCTATTGGCGTTCTTTGGTTGGTGGTCTTATCACTCCCCTTTCTGCCTCTGTCTTCCCTTTGCCTTCTTCTCTGTGAGTCTAAACTCCCTCTGCTTTTCTCTAAGGACATCTGGGATTGCATTTAGAGCCTGATATTTTATTGCTGAAAGATCAGGATAATCTCCCATTTTAAAATCCTTAATTTAATCACATCTACAAAGACCCTTTTCCCCAATAAGGAGACATTTACCGGTTCCAGGGATTAGGATCTGACGTAATTGGGGGGAGTGCACACTGCTTTGCCTACCACAAGCCTCCTCCTCCTATTTTTTTTTTTTTTTTTTTTTTGCGGTACGTGGGCCTCTCACTGCTGTGGCCTCTCCCATTGCGGAGCACAGGCTCCGGACGCGCAGGCTCAGCGGCCATGGCTCACGGGCCCAGCCGCTCCGCGGCACGTGGGATCTTCCCGGACCGGGGCACGAACCCGCGCCTCCTGCTTCGGCAGGCGGACTCTCAACCACTGCACCACCAGGGAAGCCCGAGCCCATGTACTTTGATCAATTCCCAGTGCTGATATTCTTTGTGACAAGTTGAAAGCTGGAGTCCCCTGAACTCTTTTGGGAACCTGAGGAAATGGATACCTTCCGGGAATGGTAAGGATATCTCTGGGGTAGGAGTAGTGGGCAAGTTGATATTTGCCCTAAGAATGAACAAGTAAGGTACAAGGAATGAACTTGGATTTCCCTTGATAATGCAGCTCTTCACAGGTCGCCCTGAGCATCAAAAATTGAGATAATAATAGATATAATCCCATAGATAATAATCCCATTATGGGGGGGGAGCTATGTTTTATTGATCTTTCTACCACCTGCAGTGCTTGTCAGTGCCTTGAACAAAAGAGGTGTCCCAAAACATTTGTTGAATGAATAAACAATTACATTCTACTGTGTGGTAGACATAGAATTTGTAAAAAATTGAGGTAAATAGCCTAAAGATACTCTGAAAATTGCCTTAAATACAACATAATAATTTCTCAGATTTTGATATGCTTTGTCATTTTCTCTCTCCTGAATAAAGGAGACACAGCTCTGTTACTGGTTAATTGATGGCTTTTAGTAGGTTGAGTAAAGTTTTTTAGCATATCGTAAAGAAGAGTTTGACCTGAGGAAATTGCTTTCAAAAGACCATTTTTCAGTTTCCATGAACTTTGGCGATCACTTCGCATTTATAAAAATTCCTTTTTAATTAGTGGCATGATTCTTAATTACTTATTAATCATATTATGTCTGATGCCAATGTATCCTTCTTTGACTCTCTATAAATAAAAAACCTGAACAAGTTAATTTGAAGAGATGATTCTGGGGAAAAAATGGAGTGGAGATGAGAACAATCAATAAGCGACAGTATTAAGGGAACCCTAATGAAACTTTAATTTGAAAATTGCTCCGAAATGTACTGCAGGATAGGCTTTATAACCATACTCAGATTCGTTATGAAGATAAACTAATTTTATGCAAATGCTAAAGCGACTTTAACAGTGATTTTCTATACCTTGATGTGGTCCTTAAGGAAAATTGTCAGGTCCATTAATAAGTTTCTAAATTGATTAGGCTAATTTGGTACTCCAAAAGGCATCTTTCTATAAATTAATGCTCCCAATTACGTTCTGATTACAACGAATTGCTTGCTGTGCCCAAGTCTGAAAGTTTCGTGTCTGCATTTTTGTGCCTTCTCAGCCACTGGCTTTCCTTTTCGTCTTACCACATGAGAACAATGAATCATCTTATCCATTAAGCTGAGTTTGGAAATTCTGTGTTATTCAATGAATTTGTTGTTACTCCACCCCTGCGATAATTTGAAACCTGGCAACTTAACTCCTTTCCCAAATGTGTTCATGATGCAAAATCAACTAGTTTTGTTTGGAGTAGCAAAGGGCTGCACTGGTTTTTCATCCTTATACATCAAATGGACTATTTTAATAATTGACATCATGTGTTTCAGAATAATAAAAGGTTTAAGGTAATAATAGCTAGTGATCTCTAGAGGGGCAGCATAATCAAATAATATTAGAAGGCTCTCAGTTTTTCTGACCTTAAGGAAACAGAAATGTGCCAACTGAGTGATCACCCTGATTATCAGAGTCTCCTAGGAATGCACATTCATTTCTATTTCATGAATTCCCACTCAAGAAGAGTCAAACATTAAAGTTGAAGTGTTCTTTGTTTCTAACCATGAAAGCACAAAATAAACAGAGGGACGTACAGCCAGACAATGTATGCCAACGCAATGGGCCTCTCATACCCCCTACAGGAAACAGGGAAGATGTCGGCCTTGGTATCTGCTACACTTTGAAAGAATTTTTGAGATTTCATGCCACTGCTTTGTCATTAAAATAAACAGCAATGAATCTTGGAAGCTGGCTGTCACTGAGGGGTCAGTAGTACAGTCTAATAAATGATGATGGTAATAAGTTATAGAAATTTGGTTGATGGCCATAATGCGTATGGGAATGTAGTGAAGTAAAGTATGATCTTTAGGAGACAGCCAAGCGCTATGTAATAGCTCTTGTGTCTGAAACCAGAATTGTGGAACTGATTCCAAGAATACGACTCTGTGTGTGTGTGTGTGTGTGTGTGTGTGTGTGTGTGATGTGTATCTACAAGCTAAAGTAGTTTAGAAGGCATTGAAAGGTTAGTTTGAGGATGGCTTGGCATACTTTTGTGGAAAACCGTAAAAGGAGCTTGGTCTAAAAGAATAAAATAACCAGGTACATGTTTTAAAGAAAGAAATCATGCTCTTAAAGGTTTATTTGACTAGCAAAGGTTTATTTGACTCTTGCTTTATTAGTTCCTGAAAGTTTTCAGAAAACGTAACAAGTTGTAAGTGTTTGACTGTCAATACTTTCCAAGATAACATTGGGAATGTCCCCAAAGAGGATATTGTTAAAGGTGATCAAGTGCTGTGACTTTAATAATCACGGTAGTCCCAACCTCAGTTTTGTCATGTTGTTTGATCTCTTCTTTTGCCTTCCATTCAAGTAAAAAAAAGTGGTCCCATAAACAATTTTGAGAACTGAAACCTACGTTAAAAATACCTTTTTCTTATTATGCTGCCTTCAATACATGTAACTAATCCTCTTTTCCATGAAAACAAATAAGTCATATGGCCAAGTACCATAAATGATAATATACACATTGGTTTGCTTATGTATGATTCATAACTTCATTTCTGTACCAGGGAGAGATTTACTGTCTCTCTAGGGCATCATCTCCTGTCATTTCTACTGGAATTCCTGCTGTCATCTCAAATCGTGTTGATCATTTTGCTCCTAAATGCAGCTCCACTTCTTTTGGACTTGACTCTTGCAATACCAGCACTGTTCTCTCAGAATTTAACTATTTCTGTACATTTAAACAGCAGATACCAACCTTGACTCACAGTGGCTTGCAATGGTTGCTTTGTTATTGTCGTACATTAAGAATCATGGGGGGCTTCCCTGGTGGCGCAGCGGTTGAGAGTCCGCCTGCCGATGCAGGGGACGTGGGTTCGTGCCCCGGTCCGGGAAGATCCCACATGCCGCGGAGCGGCTGGGCCCGTGAGCCATGGCTGCTGAGCCTGTGCGTCCAGAGCCTGTGCTCCGCAACGGAAGAGGACACAACAGTGAGAGGCCCGCGTACCGAAAAAAAAAAAAAGAATCATGGGAACCTTAAGAAAGGTCCTGTAGTTAGTATCATTACATTTCTTTTTCATATCTCACCGTTGCTGAGACCAATACTAAATTCCATCAATATACCCAAGGTAGCAGAACACCTGCAAATATTCAAGGAAGATTTAGCTTCATTTGTGAGGAAAACGCAAAAGCTGTCTATTTTATTTTTCCTTCCTCTACAAGGCTAATACCAGCACATTTTTTAGGAGGTGTTGGATTCCACAGGACAGAAAAGTCTCTCGGAAGTCACATAATAATACTTCTGTGTATGTTTTAACTGAGTTGAATCAGTTCCAGCCTCCTTGTAGCACTACCCAATGAGAGTAGATTTACAATGGCCACTTTGAGAAGTCATTCTACAGTTACGTTTTTATCTCGTTCCCAATTATGAAGTCAAAATGGCCAACCATAGTTGTAGATTTTTTTGTCCAGGGAGTCAAAGCATCACATCTTTTGCTGAATGATAGAAAGGGGTCATCTGCTTTCATTTTCTGGGTCTGGGCCTGGATTGTAACCAGTTGGTTTGGAGGATCATGCCATCGAGTCACTAAATCATATAGATGGTTCTAGTAATTGAGGAGATGAGTGTTTGCTTTGCCATTTAAAATTTCACTCCAACTGGACATCCATTTTCGGTACTGCTCAGCCATTCTTCCAGTTCCCAGTAGGTCCTCCTATAAAGGCCACTCTAATTTGGTCCTGCATGTGAAGTCTTTTGTCCAATGCCTGCTCTTACATTCAGAATATGATCTAGATTCAGTTTCTCAGATGAAATAAAGACCATTAGACAGACACATCTTCAAATGTTCTTTCTTTCGTTGCCCATCACAGCTTTGTTTACAACCATCAGATCACATTTCTCTCACAGAAGGATTTCCCAGTCATACCCCTTTCTTTTTTTTTTTTAAATAAATACTGAATTTCAAGTGAAAAGACATAAAATAATGCAAAATATAGACACAATTATAAATAAAAATTGACATAAACGTGTTGAAACGATTGTATGTGTGTGTGTGTGTTTCCTAGTCTCAACTGTGAGGAATAAAAAGATAATTTGCATATAAACAGCTCACTTATTTTATGGTCATACTTCAGGAGGAGTTGCCTCTTAAGCACTTCATCCATCACTCATCCTCTCTCTTAAACTTTACTCTCTCTTTCCATCTGTCCTCCCTGCAGCCCTGCTCAACTCTCCTTTTTATGCAGAATAACTTCCTTTGAGCTGCTGTCCTAAATCTCTTCTTGGAATCATGGTCAAACTGTGGAAAGGGCAGCCTCCATGCTTTCCCTTCATTTTCTCACCTCAATTTGTCAAGCTTCCGAGACACTTTACAATGATTGCACGTGAGCTTTGTGTCAAATCCAAAGGTCTCTTTTCAGTATCATTTCCTCTTGAACACGCTGAAATATTTGACGCTGTTGACTATCCTTGTTTTTTGTTCAGCAGTGCTTATCGAGTACCCAGTACTGTATAAGGTTACAAACTATACATCTTGGAAATATGGATAACTTTCAACAGTTTATCCCCAGGAACTTAAAGTTAACTGGGAAAGGAGGAAAGAAACCATTTAGAATAGGGCATATCCAATGTGGCAGTGATTTGATCTATTTCCTAATATTTCTTCTCTTCTTTCCAATCATCTGGAAGGATTACAGTTCCCACCCCCTGAAGTTAGGTTATGACATGTTATTTGCTGTGGCTGAGACCATGGGAGTGGGAGTGATATGTCACGTCTAGCAGAAGACAAGAAAAGCTGGTGTGTGGTCTGTTAGGTTTTTTTCCCCCTATCACGGTGACCAGTGGTGCTTCAGATGGTAGAGGCTTTAATAGCTGTGACCCTGAGCCAGGATGCATTGGAATGGAAGGTCTGCTGACCTGAGATACACATGTTGTATAAGCAAGAAGTAAGTCTTTGTTTCTTTGAGTCGCTGAGATTTTAGGATTTTGTTATTGCATCACAACCTATCATATCCTAACTGATACAGTGCTCTATGGTAATGTGAGTAAAGCACCATGAGAATATAGCTCTATGCTTTCAGGCATTGTTATCTGCACTTCCAAAACTTCCTACCAGACTTTTCAAACTGCATGTTCCAAAGTCACCTTAAAACTTACCGTATGAAAAAGAAGTTCCTAAAAATATGAAAGTAATCGCTAAGCAATAAGTGAATTTAGCTGTCTTGCATCTAACTGAAAGGTAACAGAGGGTCTGTGAGAAAATCAGTTCACAACTCACTATATATATTGCCTAACATACTTGTTATGGTGATTCATGGATACTCCGAAGTTTGTATTTTCTCCTTTTTAAACTTCTTGAAACTTAAAAACATTGCAAGTTCCCTTAGCGATGTGGGGATGATGATATGCTTTGGTCTATTTTTCTTCCTATCTGAAAGCTTCATTGTGTTAAGACTGGAAAAGTACTGTGTAATTACGTGTGTGAACTTCTTGGTAGTTTCAACGATGGAATTTTCTTTTTATGTACTAATGCTTATTCCTGCACTTTTCATGTAATTAATATCTTCACAATAATATGGGTCCTATTATAACTTGCTGTCTCACTTCCTGTCCACACTGAAGAGAGGGCATCTTTTGGCTAGTAAATGTTTTGCTCACTTAAGGGTAGCCTTTTATTTTGTTACCACTCTTGCCTCTTGTTCTTGATATTTTATATCACGTTCTCGTCTCTTTTAAATATTTGATGAAAGACTTACTTTGTAATATGTCTAATTATATATAATCGAGGATACCTTTGAATTGACTAGACCCAGAAATAATATCCCATTGGAATGGCCTTATCTGTGCTCATAGATGTCATATATTCCTCTGTCCCTGTATATTAAGGAGTTAAGCGATAACAATTCCCTATCCTTCCTTCCATCCATCCATCCATCTATCTTTCTTTTTCCTATCTATCTGTGTGTCTGTCTATCTAATCTTATTTCGATACTTGCAACTATATCTTTACATTTTCCTGGGCTCTTAGCTTTATGATCTGCTGGGAAACAGAATTGTAGCATAGAGGGCCTGCTGGATTCTCATTAAGACGGTAGTTTCTGTGGCCACAAGGAAAGGACACCATTGTGTTCGGCCTCTTTTTTCTTCACTTCCTCTGCCTTCCCTATCTGCTGCCCCACCTCCAAGTACCCCATGTAAAACTCTTTCTTTAAGAAATAAAGGTGATCCTATAGAAAGATCACACAAAGATAACACTCAAAGCAGCAATGTATGTAAAATCTTACATGCCGTATTCATCAAACTATACCGCCTGTACAGTTGCAGTTTCACGTGTGGACCGTCTTACAAAGGCTCAGTAATCAAGGAAAATAGGACATCTGTGATGTATAACACAGATGCTCTGGTTACATAGCATTTTCATGGTTTTGGTCTCTTCATTTCCACCTCCAGCTAGTCCTTGGAATGCAAAGTACTTAAATCTCAACCGCAGATGCATATATTATACATCCACAAAATAAAAGTTTTTACTTTTCCACTGTATTTTTTACATGCTTGTTTTTGGGAAATAAATCAGAAGTATTTGCAGCCTACATGCAGAAAAGATAAATACTATTGAAAGGATAACACAAAGCATTTACTGAGTTATATGTCTGTCTGTTGTAGTGTAGTTTTTCATGTGTCGTACCTTCTGTGCTTTGTGATTTGGAAATATATTTTTCTTTTTCAGCGGGCTCTATGGTTAAATTTGTGCTATACAGTTGTATACAGTGTATCCTAAAAATTTTTTTATTTTTTCCTTGGGTTAGGACTTAATGAACGTTCTTTCCTTATACTCCGTAAATGATGCAAAGTCATAATACATTTTAGCTTGTTTCATATTCTTGTGGATTTTGAAAATTTTTCCTTGAAATTTTCTTTTTTAATCTTTTTCTTCATCAGCTTACTAATATTGTCCACTTTTTCTTGATTTCTTGGAATCTGTTTAATATTCCTTCTTTAGGTTTTCATGAAACTCACTGACTTCTTGGTCTCAGTTACTTGCTAGACCTCTTAAGCAGCTGCCACTCTGAGATTTTATTTCTTCTTTCGTACACTCTATTTTCTATTTCTTATACCCCATATCATCATTTTCCTAGATCTTACTGTCATTTTACTGGAATATATAACAAGAAACTATGTTAGAAAGGATTTGTATGATGTAAAGTAGATCTGAGTGTTTGCAAGACTTGACAACATATATCCAAAGTTTAAAAAATGTGTGTCATTAGAACTATACTTCAATTTAAAAAGAAAAAAGAAAAAAAAATGTATGTCATTAGAGATAACAAACATCTGGGAATTTCTTCTAAAATTCATTTATTTAATGAAAATATTACAGCGCCTATACAAACTTCATGATAAATTCATAGATGCAACTCTTTTTGCAAGACAATTGGAGACCATATAGAGGGCCTCAGAATACAACATGATGGGATACATGAGGTAGCCAAAATGTATCTATTGACATTGAATTACACTTAACTGTATTGTGAGGAAATAAAAGGAATCACAAATACATGTAGATTACAATATCTATTAAATTTTATAATTGTATGTGTGTAATGAAAAGGGTATATAGACAGTGCTATTCAGTAGAACTTTCTGTAATGAGGGTAATGTTCTATATTTGTTTTGTCCAATATGGTAGTCGCTAATCACATGTAGCTATTGAGCATTTGAAATGTTCTTAGTGCGACCAAGAAACTGAATTTTTAATTTTGTTAGTTTAAGTGACTACAATACAGTATAGGACTGCTTAGGTATAGAAGGCCATTATATTCCAAGATGTTAATGGTGATTTTCTATGAGAGAATCATTTGTTATAGGTTTTCCTTATGTTTTTTGTTCTCATCTGTAATTTTTAAATGATATTTATAATAAAAACAATAAAGGAGGCTTTATTTTGACTAAAACATGTCTGATGGATACTGTCATATTATCAAAACCATGGTATCTAAATCATTATTTAACATTTTAATGATATATGAGTGCTCATTTCCTTCATATCAACATCTCTGTCATATTTCAGAATTAATTAAATTTTTAAAAGTGATTTGCCTCTCTAGGGTCAAGTTTGTGTTTTTAAAGGACAGAAAGGTATTTTTAATAATAGCAACAAAACAGCTAACATTTATTGAGACTTAGTGCCGGGCACTGCTTTACACGTATTAGCTCTTTTAATCGTTATTGTACGTAATTGAGATATGTACTAATACTTTCTCCATCTTACAGAGGAAGAAACTGAGGCCCAGAGACTTTAAATAGGTTGCCTAAGATCACTCAGCCAGGTGATCTGAGTGTGCAGGGAGAGAATCTGGCTTTCAAACCCAGGCAGTATAAAAGCCCTGTAATGAGCATAACCATGTGTTTGTCCATATTCAGCAGAGGGGGGCTAGTGAGAAGCAGGTGGAGCATTAGATTTAAACAGGGTTATGGTTTGGCCAATTAAGAAGGAAGAAAAAGCCAGAAAAAGGCAAGGGAGTGGAAAGTTCATGTGTGTTTGTGATTAGAATCATGGAACTGATCCGTAGATTAGTTCATGGAAATTATTATTTTTGCGGTATGCGGGCCTCTCACTGTTGCCGCCTCTCCCAATGAGGAGCACAGGCTCCGGACGCGCAGGCTCAGCGGCCATGGCTCACGGGCCCAGCCGCTCCACGGCATGTGGGATCTTCCCGGACCGGGGCACGAACCTGTGTCCCCTGCATCGGCAGGCGGACTCTCAACCACTGCGCCACCAGGGAAGCCCCATGGAAATTATATTTGGTAAGATGGACAAGCAGAGCAGAAGGAAGAGGAACACTAAAGTGTAGGTGGGGATAAAAAATGTTTCACTCCTGGTAGTAAAACATCTCAGCAGGAAAGGTGGGCGGTGGTGGCCAGAGAGTGGGATGTCTCAGATCTTGGAGGGGGTTCAGTTATTTGTACAGTTAAGATTAGGGTATAAATGTGAGAATGTGTGGCTGAGGTAGGATGGGAGGGTAAGATCCTTCCAGGGTAAAGGAGTGAGAGAACAGGGCTCTAGAAGGGCCATCTATGTACGTGAAATCACCATGAAGAGTACTTTTTACAGGAGTGGTTTTGGAGAGAGTGATCCTGAACTGGGAGCTAAAATCTTGCAGTGGTTTGTAGGTTACAGCAACAAGGACGGGCCCAGGTGCTACCGCCTGATGATATATGATGTTAGGATGATGTTAGGATGTGTTGCCATGTTCTGATGTTTATTGTAACACCACGATCTAGCAGGTAGTAGGTAACTGTATCAGGATGTCATAAGTTCCAACTGGGCATATTTCATGCATTTGGAGGGCTACCAAATAGTACAGAGAGTGCAGCTGTTACCGAGTCCAAGCTGCTACTACTCACTGCACAACAGGCTAATAAAATGAGAGAAGAGCTGTTGGAGCAGGGAGGAGGGACTTTATTTGGAAAGCCAGCAGACCACCTGGAACATGGTGGACTGGTGTCGCATCTGGGGAACCATCTTCCCCGGATTAGAATTCAGGCTTCTTGTATACTAAAAGTGGAGGCAGTATGGTTGGTTGTCACAAACTTCTTAGTCAGGAATCCTTTGTTCTTGTAGCTGTCCACATAGGTCCGGTGACATTGTTCCCATAAACCTCCAACAAGACAAGTGTTACTCTCCGTTTTGCCACTTTTTATCTCTATTGGAATGGAAAGTGTTATACCTTTAAAGGTCAGAGCCTTGAGAATGGCCTCTCCTGTATATTTCAGGCTCTAGGCAACATTCCTAACTTGTAGCAAAAGCAGTGGAATACAAAGGTTAAAGTAAAAGAAACATCCATAATGAAGTCAAATTTGTTCTTCCCTATTAGGCAACAATAAATCAGGGAGGAGTGATTGTATCTTATATGTAAGTCCCTGAGCCACTGACCTGGATGAGAACTTGATGCTGCTGGGTGTGGATATGGTCCAGGAGACCCGGTGGAACTCAGCAGGAGTGTCAAGGGAACAGACCATGTCTGTATCATTGGTACAGCACAGATGAGTGCATCTCCATGGAGAGAGGACCATCCACTGGGTGAGGAGACCCCAGCAGCAAGAGGCCATGGCAGGCTCAGGGCTGCGGGTTTAGGTAAGACCAGATCTCCACACCAGGAAATAGCTTGGATGCTACCCACACAGAGGAAATCACAGGAAGGAATCTATAAGCTCACTATCGGTTAGTGAGATTTTTTTCAAATAAGGAACAAACAGTCACAGGAGAAGACAGCCAGATCTCCAGGGGCTAGCACAGCAGGAAACACCTTTTCTTCCTCTTCTTCCTTTCTACCTCATCTCCAGAGGAATAAGAAGCTTTCTGGGGAAAAAAAAAAAAAGTTGTGACCACAGATGAGGTTTTGTGTCACTCCACACAGAACTCCAGAGCTCAGAAGGAAGGAGGAAAGCTTTTAACCAGATATGAGACTGAAATCTGAAAATGGATCTGAGTGACTCGAAAACTGAAAAGAACTCACAAATTATAGAATTAGGCTGAAATGTTGTTAGGGGAGGCTGTTACCTCATGGAAAAGGAGCCTTCAACAGAAAATATTTGGTAGCAGTTTTTAGAAAACCATGTCTGCCCCCCAATTTTTACTGACCGAGTATCTGTGGAGTGAACGAATAACTCAGATTCGATTACAATTTGATGCTGCATCCTTAAGATCTGAGACATTGCTACATAAATCTTTAGTGACAGGAAATTTTATAGACCTGGATGACGGCTGTGTCCTTATCAAGTCAAGATGAAACCCCTCCTCTAAAACTTTGTTAGGAAATAAGTATGCTGCGGGAATCAGAGATCCAAAGAAATCTTTCATTTTGGTATCCAGGAATCTTAAGACAATGTTCCCATCTGGGCTGTGAATTACACTTCTCACCTCGGAAAATGCTAACCTGGGTCACAACATGTCACGAGCAGGGTAGGATCACGTGTCACTGTGGAAATGCGACAGTGGACACACACTCTGTCACAAACAGCAATACTTTGGTGAAGTCTGATCATGTACATAATTGAATATTTTTCATAAGCTCTGTAGATGAGGAATGACAGGAACTTTCATCATAGATTTTTAAGCAAGAAATGGGTAACTTTTGTCTTCCTTTTTTTTTCTTCAGTTTTTATGTTATATATGCCAGGAAAAGTAAGGATCATAAATTCCTACCTATTTGAAGTTATTACATACAGATTTCTCAGCCTTGCAGGGAGAAAGCAAGTCTGTGATACCCATGGTGCTGTGAATGGTTTCTTTCCTGCTTCTGTGGAAAGGTCTGTGGCTGGATCAGAGAAGGAAACATGCACAGACTCCCTTTATTTGGCTTCTGTGAACAATATGAGATAATGATACAAAATATATATAAAAGCCCCACATGAGGGTCAGAAAGAAGAGGTCAAGCAATTCTTTCGCTTCCAGTTGGCACCATTTTCATTCCATATTTGGAAGGAAAACTAGCTTAAACTTCCCACTCATACTTAACCTGAGTTTTGAATTGCCTTTATTTTTTTGGTAGGGAGGGAAGCAATTTAGATCTTTAGGCTATGAATTCTGTGAATCCCTTAACTATACCATTACATGGAATCTATTCTGAAGATATGAATTAATCATAAATGTGCCCTGTGTCGACTGGTATTTATTTGGTCTTCAACTACTACCATTTTTCACTGTTGGCTTGTTTGCATTGGATTTTCATATTCCTCTCATTCTGTAGAGTTCTTGGATGTATTTGTATTTCAGGCAACCTTAGTTAAGGCAAGCATACTACTTATACTGCAGCTTGGTATATAGAAATCTAATTCGGAGTTTTGAAATACGGCATCGAGGAAATGACCCTTAAAATATTTTTCAGCCCGTTTGGCCAGCTGTTTTAGCAATTATGCTTGTTAACTTTTAGTGATGATATTTCTTGTGTCTAAACGTCTCATCTCTGAACAAACTGCTCATTTCTGAAACATAGAATCTTCCTGTGTTCTAAAAAAGAGTGGTCCAAGGACAAACCGTAGGTGAGCGTTACATTGCTGTGCTTTTTAGGTGAGGATTTTGGTAGAATCTCAGGGACTTTAAAATGCAGTGCATTCCTTTAGCTAAACTAAAGTGGCTATTTTTGTGCCAAGTGAACAGTTCCGGATACTTTGCTTTCCTTTTTTTTATAATCTGGGTGGTTATTTTATCAGGCTAATTACTTTTTTAATTAACCTTTTTATTTTCAGATAATCGTAGCTACACATGCACTTGGAAGAAATAACACTAATTACCTTTTGCTGGTGCCAATATAGCACTGTGGGTTAAGAGTAGGTGCTGAGTCAGAGAGAAGCAGGTCTATTGAATCTGTTCTGACACCTCCTACTTACGGGACCCTGTGCAGCCTCATCGAGAGTGAAGTGTGAATAATAATTTAGACCTCTCAGCACAATTTCAGATGCACTCAGGGTGCAGAGTGCAACAGCTACTCATTAAGCAGTGGTTATCATTTACAGTATCTTTAAAGGGTTGTTGTGATGAATTCTAGTTTTTTGTTGTTTGTTTGTTTTTTGCTTTTTTAACCACAGCAGAACACATTTCCCACATGGCAAAACACAATGGAAAATATCTGATATTTTTACATTTAAAATGGGTGTTCTTTCAAGAAATGGATCCATTTCCATAAAGGAAGCTCTAATTACCTATGGAAAAACTCAGAATGTTTATCTTCCATATAAGAGATATTATCTCTAGCAGTATTGTTACTCCAGTATATGGTTATCTTCTCCCCTAAATTATGAGTTCTGTAAAGATAATAACTGAATACTATTTTGTACAGTATGTCCTCAACAAATATTAGTTGAATTAAGGTTTAGCCGAGGTTTGCCAAGCCCCAAATCAGTAGCTTACACAAATAAATTAGTCTTGGGCTACTGTTCTGAATGTGCATAGTTTGGACTTTGATTTGTAATGAGGACTCTTTTTCATGGTCAACATTTTATTAAGATTTCATCCCCACTTGGGTTCAAGGGTGAGTATGTAAACACATGAGCAGTGCCACCTAAAGGGTTAGCTGGACACACACAAAATTACTGAGGTATTTCCCAGTCATACACCTTTCTTTTTTTTCTTAAATAAATACTGAATTTCAAGTGAAAAGACATAAAATAATACAAAATATAGACACAATTATAAATAAAAATTGACAAACGTGTCGAAACGATTGTGTGTGTGTGTGTTTCCTGGTCTCAACTGTGAGGAATAAAAAAATAATTTGCATATAAACAGCTTGGCCTCAAGTCATGGGTATAATGAACTGGATATCCGGAACTTAAGCATTGTGAATTCACAGGACAAGAAAGAATTTTAGTAGGTTCTACTGAACAGTTTATGGTTTTATCCTAAGCAGTTGAACTGAACCCAAGTGTATACACTTTTTACTTAACATAGCCAAGTTTTATTTCACGTTTTACACAATTGCATTATTATTATTTTTGTCACTCTTGTTTGATAACCTTTTGCCTCTCTCTTACAATGTTACGAGTGGTTACATCTTATATTATTAATTGGTTAATGTGCTACTCTACAATTCAGAAACTTAAAAGAAGACTGTAGCCATGCTTAGAAGGTTATAGAAGTTTGTGGTTCTGAATACATGATCATCTTCATTTCATTCTCACAATAAGTGTTAGACTAGACTGTAAATATTACTTTGGAAACTGCATGAGAACTCAGATGCCCTCTTGATTTATGGTCCAATGCACTGACTATCTTTCACCCATCCCTGATCATACATGGCTTCTGTTTTTTAAGATGAGGGATGCCAGCAACAGTAAAACATTGGGTTTTGGTCCCAGAAATGTCAAGCCTCATAAAAGATGTTTTACAAAATATGTTATCTTGTTTGTTCCTCACCTTGAAGGGTAAATGCTTAGCACAAGTTAGGTAAGAATGGTAGATGTCACCAGCGCACCATGATTTACTCAGAGGATGGCACTGCCACTAGAACGCCTAGCTTCTGGTTCCACGTTGAGCAGTGTTTCTGCTAAATCACAGTTTTTCTAAACAGGAGCTCCTGGCACCACTGTTTATTCACACCGACGGTGAATATGGTGCATGGGTAACTGGGTAGTTATCCTGGTTCAGCTTGAAGCTCTTCTGCTGTTACTATTGTGTAGTCCAAGAGCATTTGTTCACTCACTCCTTCGCGGACTCCTCTTCTTGAAGCATTTAATGCATGTTAGACTCCGTTCTATTTCTCTGCCTGCTAAGATTAGTAAATACTGTTTTCATGCCCTTGAGAAATCTGCAGTCTGGCAAAGGAGTCACAAACTTCTAAATTTTAAGCAAGTATTAACCTAAAAGAAGGCTAATTAGATAAGTAAGATAGTGAGATTGACGAATTGCTTGAGTCATACATGTAACAATCAGCATTTGCTCTGGTTGGAATCATTTGCTCTCAGACAAATACCAGAGTAAACAACTTTATGTGGTTACGGTGTGTGATGACTAGCTTTGTCTACATGCCTGTCTTCGTTTGCTAGGGCTGCCATAACAAAGTACCATAGACTGAGTGGCTTAAACGACAGAAGTTTATTTTCTCACAGTTCTAGAAACCAGAAGTCTTGAGATCAAGGTGTTGGCAGGGTTGGTCTCTTTGAGGCTTCTTTCCCTGTCTTGTAGATGTCAGCTTTCTCCTTGTGTCTTCACATGGTCTTCCGTTTGTGTCCTAATTTCCTCTCCTTAGAAGCTACACCAGTAATATTGGATTAGGGCCCACCCTCATGATCTCATTTTATCTTCATAACTTCTTAAAAGCCTCTTTCTCTTAATATAATCACATTTTGAGGCAATGGGGGTTCAAGCCTCAATATATGAATTTGCGGGGCACATAACTTACCCCATAGCGAAGTCTTCATAATGGTGGGCTTATATTAGTTTTTAAAAAGCCCATTAAACAATTAACTAGTTGCCTGTTTCCTCCTATTAATGTAAGCTCCATAAAATATGCACCAGGTAAAGAACATATCATATATTATTAATGCTCTCAGTGTAGTTAGATTTCATGCATGCTGCAATTGTCACACCCAGAAATGGGGGTACTGCAGTTTCCCCTGGAATTTATTCTTATTTTAGGTGATATGAGACACAGCAGTCAAGTTATAGGCAAGCTCTCGATTTGTACCTAACATTTTATCCAATCTAGTTATTTGAGTGGTGGGTGAGTTTATAAAAATAAGAAACTTAGAATTTCCTTTATTTGTATGCAAATTTAAAGTTTATTGTTTGAGCAACTATATACTCTGATATGAATGTGGCTCTAGAAATTTTGTTTTAAAGATTTTAAGGAGTTTCCTCCATTTTCATCCTTCTGCGGATTCTGTGTTGTTATGCCTTACATAAACGTAGATGGGCTTATCATCATTTTACAAGCTTACCAACAATTTAACCTGACCTTTCTAATGATACTGCCAAATAGAAGAACCTATTTTCATTTGGCTTGCAGCTCAGCTTTTGATTTTGTTAAGCAGTAAATAGTCTAAACTTCTGTTGCTGTGTCTGATTGTTTTGAAACTGCAGTGTTTCTAAAGTCAGGGAGGCTTTCCTGAAATTGACTTAGCATCAACTTTACTTTTTCTTTTTTGAGGGCTACTGATCAAGTACTGTTTTTTATAATGATTCTAGGAGAGACTTTTTGACTTCAATTCGTAACCGCATGGATCAGAACTTGGGGAGATAAGTCTTTCTTCCCTGCGGTGATGTGACCTAAAATAACCGTGTTCCAGGGCTACCAATGATATATTTTCCTGTAAATTGTAGTTTTTCCCAACCTATTCTTTAAAAAAGATCTATGGTAAATGTAATTAAATGCATCATTCAAATGTGAATGATTTTTTAAGAAAAATGTTTTAGAATATAGTTGATTTACTATGTTGTGTTAGTTTCAGGTGTACAGCAAAGTGAGTCAGTTATACATATATGTATATCCACTCTTTTTTAGATTCTTTTCCAATATAGGTTATTACAGAGTATTGAGTAGAGTTCCCTGTGCTATACAGTAGGCCCTTATTAGTTATCTATTTTATATATAGTAGTGTGTATATGTCAATCCCAATCTCCCAATTGATCCCTCCTCCCCTCCCCCATTAACCATAGGTTTGTTTTCTACATCTTGTGACTATTTCTGTTTTCTAAATAAGTTCATTTGTACCATTTTTTTAGATTCCACATATAAGCGATATCATATAATATTTGTCTTTCTCTGTCTGACTTGCTTCACTCAGTATGACAATCTCTAGGTCCATCCATGTTGCTGCAAATGGCATTATTTTGTTCTCTTTTTATGGCTGAGTAATATTCCATCATATATATTACCACATCTTTATCCATTCATCTGTCAATGGACATTTACGTTGTTTCCATGTCTTGTTTATGGTAAATAGTGCTGCAATGAACATTGGGGTGCAGGTATTGTTTCGAATCATGGTTTTCTCTGGATATATGCCCAGGAGTGGGATTGCTGGATAGTATGGTAGTTTTTTGTTTTTTTGTTTTTCTTTCCTTTACGTTGTTTCCATGTCTTGTTTATGGTAAATAGTGCTGCAATGAACATTGGGGTGCAGGTATTGTTTCGAATCATGGTTTTCTCTGGATATATGCCCAGGAGTGGGATTGCTGGATAGTATGGTAGTTTTTTGTTTTTTTTTTTTTTCTTTCCTTTTTGCGGTATGCGGGCCTCTCACGGCTGTGGCCTCTCCTGCCGCGGAGCACAGGCTCCGGACGCGCAGGCTCAGCGGCCATGGCTCACGGGCCCAGCCGCTCCGCGGCATGTGGGATATTCTCGGACTGGGGCACGAACCCACGTCCCCTGCATCGGCAGGCAGACTCTCAACCACTCCGCCACCAGGGAAGCCCCATATGGTAGTTTTATTTTTATACTTTTAAGGAACCTCCGTACTAGTCTCCATAATGGTTGTACCAATTTACATTCCCACCAACAGTGCAGGAGAGTTCCCTTTTCTCCACACCCTCTCCAGCATTTATTGTGTGTAGATTTTTTGATGACGGCTGTTCTGACCAGTAGGAGATGATACCTCATTGTAATTTTGATTTGCATTTCTCTAAAAATTCGTTATGTTGAGCATTTGAATAAAAATACTGTGGACCAAACCGTATGATTTTTCTCTGCACCTGAAAATGAAATAATTTTGGAAAGGGTAATGAAAAAATGCTATGTAGTACATAATATGCTGTCTCTCTTTTGTATCACGTTCCTTTTTGCAATATCTTACTCAGATACTTGAAATTTTACTTCTGTTTCAACATTATACTGGGTGGTATTAAAAGCGTCAAATGGTCAATACCTCAGGTGAATACTCGGCTTTTGCATTGCCCCGCTAGCGTATTAACAAGATCTGAGTGATCATAACCAGGACAAAATGAAAAAGAGCATTATGACAGGGGAGTGGAACACTCTGGAGGAAAAAAAAAGGAAATTTCCTTTTTCTTTTTAAAGTAGGAAAAAGTGTCAAGTAGTATCTGAAATTTACAGTTGGAAATTACCTGGTTGTCTTTATTTTCAGGTATAGTGTAAGATGTACTGGGTTTTGAGATGGGGTTAGAGAATTTAAAAAAAAAAATTATTTTATTGAAGTAGAGTTGATTTACAACGTTGTATTAATTTCAGGTGTACTGCAAAGTGATTCAGTTATGCATATGTATACATTCTTTTTCATATTCTTTTCCATTATGGTTTATTACAGGATATTGAATATAGTTCCCTGTGCTCTACAGTAGGACCTTGTTGTTTATCCAGAGAACGAGATTTTTAAAATAAGTATATGCAATGGCACCTAAATCTTAGAACTGAGTTTCTAAATGGTTTAAGAAATGACTCTAAATGGTGGCTGAGTGTCAATGTCCACTTCCTGGGTTTAAATTAAAAGTAAAATTTTATCACCTACTCGATTTGGTTCATTGGACACATTTGTTTACACCCAGTAACCTCAGTTTTCTTCTTAGTATAATGGGATAATAATAATTTGTAACTCAAAAATGTTTTCTTGGGATTAAACCAAATAATGAATGTATTTGATGCATAGCAAATGCTCTATAAATGTAACTTGCTAGGATTGGTGTTTAAACCTTCAGAATAGAGGGAAGGAACATACTTCTCAGTTTAGTGCCTCAAATACACCGGATTCTCTTTTCTTCTAACAAAGAAGTCATTCTTTCCATTTCAGACAAATATTTTTGGAGAAAATAATGAGTATTTCTTTGAGGCCAAAATTGGATCCTATTTTTTTGAGCCGAAGAAACTGGTAGACATGAATTTATAGAGAGCCTGGCTTATAAATTAGGTCATTCCATAAGCATAAAGGCTAATGGGAGTAGGAAACATGAAATAAATTCTGATAGGCAAGAGGATGCCAGGAGAGGCAAGCAGGCATTTAATGTTCATTTCCAGCCTAATTGCAGTCAGGTTCCAGGGGAAGCAGGCTCTGGGAAGAGATTAGTGTGCGAGGGTTTATTGGGGATCAACATGTATGGGGGAAGGAAAGTAAGCGGGACTGGGGTAAGGAAGAAGGTGGATTATGATGCAGTCACAGAAAGGGTTCAGCCAAACCACGAGCTCTAGAACTGGGATGACCCCGTAGACGTGTCCCAAGTTGGTGCCAGAGTCCAACCTTTCTATCCCCACATTGACCAGTCATTGAATGCTGGCTGTCCTGGAGAGGGGACATGACCTGGGGCGAGGTAGCTCTCTTCACCTGAGTGAAATAACTTGAGAGGTGTGACAGCTGCATATCAACCAGTAGCATTTCTAGAAGCTGAAAAATGAAGTCACTTAATCCTGTGGGGGATCTGCATGGTACAGCACAGAACCCACAACACAGCCAGTCTCTTGTATATAATTATTTTATATTCCCTGTATATAAGTTATATTAAGTATCTGTTTATTTATTTGGTTATAGTCTGTCTTTCCACCAGAATGAAAACCCCATGACAGCAGGAATGAGCCTGTCTTGTATATATTCATTGGCTAACATGGTGCTTGGGACATTGTGATCACTTGAAGTCATAAAAAGGAGTCCAAAATGTTTTCTTAAGAAAAGGATTTGAAGCCTTCATATTGTAAAAATAAACATTTTAGTTCATGTGTAATGCGGCCAGTAATTACCTAGTTTTTAATCATTGGACAAGTAGGTGCTTTTATTTTTGAAGTCCAGACAAAGAAATTTATTATTATAAGGCTGAGGAGAACTTTCTGCTCTGTAGCTAGTATGATCTAGTAATGAAATCACCTGGACCGTCAAATAATTGGGTTAATAGAGAACTACAACAAATGCAATTTCATAATAAAAACAATAATGCCATCAATCATTATTAATATGGTTTGCATTTATTACTATGATTGCTGTTGTTATTACTATTATAGCTAATAATGTATCACATAGCCAGTATCTTTTTTTGTTTTTGTTTTTGTTTTTGCGGTACGCGGGCCTCTCAATGTTGTGGCCTCTCCCGTTGCGGAGCACAGGCTCCGGACGCGCAGGCTCAGCGGCCATGGCTCACGGGCCCAGCTGCTTCGCCGCATGTGGGATCCTCCCGGACCGGGGCACGAACCCGTGTCCCCTGCATCGGCAGTCGGACTCTCAACCACTGTGCCACCAGGGAAGCCCCAGCCAGTATCTTTTGAATACCCCCTGAGGGAAATGTTATACCAGGACCTGTGGTGGTCATAAACAATCACAATACCTTGTAGGGACTTAGAGCTAATGCTTTTCAAAATAAGGTCCCTGGACCACCATAACAGAATCACATGGGAATCCTGTAAAAGTAGGAGTTATGGGCCCAAAGCATCTCACTAGGTTAGGGTAGGCAACTACATTTTTCAAAATCTCCCTAGATCTCTCTAATGCACAGTAAAGTTTTTGATCAAGTTAGTTGATGCCTAGACCATAAAAGAGAAAGAAGGGAGAAGAGAAACATAACCACCATTTATGTTTGTACCAAGACTGTATTAGATGTTACCTTCATTAATTTTTATTAATCCTAACTTTAAAAAGGCTGAAAAGTAGATGCTATTGTCCTTACTTTAAAAATGGGACTGAGCTCAGAGGAATTAGTAGTTCTTTGGTTAGGAGTGAGTGGAGATGAAGTTGCAATCCATCTCTGACTCCAAAGCTCATTTGCGTATAAATATTCCTCAAAACTCTGTAGGCAAAATAGAGGAGTTTGGTATTTATCTTCACAGGAATAGTATACAGTACATGCAATAAGGTCACAGCGGGCAGAAATCTCTCTCTAATTTAGGGAAGGCGTCATGAGGAAGGAGAGCTGGGTTGGACAAGAGAGAATTAGAAAGAATCTTCTCAGTCGTTCAGCTTAAAAAAAAAAAACTAGAGTGGTAAAATGTTACATGTGGTCTGTATTCTTGCAACTCAAAGTGTGGTCCATAGTCCAGCAAAATCAGCATCACCTGTGAGCTTGTTAGAAGAACAGAATCTCAGGCTTCCTGCCAGGTCTGCTGAGGCACACTCTGCCTTTCAACAAGACCCCTGGGTGAGTTGATACATAGTAAAGCTTGGGAAGCACAGCTCTGAAGGACAGTAGTGGATTGGTGTGGCTGGGACCAAAAGTATAAGTGAATTGTCAGCAAATAGACATACGAACCAGATCATGGAGTACTTCTTCAAGACTAAGGCATTAAGATTTTAATTGTCTAATACCGTATCAAAACTCTAAAACATAGAAATTAAACAAGCTAGAAAAAGTAGGAAAGAAAATGCTATTTATTGAGAAGACCTTTTAAAGGAAGCAGCAGGAACAATAATTACTAGGACTGTGGTTCTCAAAGTGTGTTCCCATGGGGCTTCCCTGGTGGCGCAGTGATTGAGAGTCCGCCTGCCGATGCAGGGGACACGGGTTCGTGCCCCGGTCCGGGAAGATCCCACGTGCCACGGAGTGGCTGGGCCCGTGAGCCATGGCCGCTGGGCCTGCGCGTCCGGAGCCTGTGCTCCGCAATGGGAGAGGCCACAGCAGTGAGAGGCCCGCGTACCGCAAAACAAAAACAAAAACAAAATCAAAGTGTGGTCCCAGGAGCAGCAGCATCTCAAGGGACTTGTTAAAATGTAGATCCCGGGTCCCACCCACACCTACTGCATCAGAAGCTGTAGGGGTGGGCTCCAGCAATCTGGGTTCTAACAAGCCCCTCGATGATCTTGATACAGTCCATTGCAAAGCACTGTACTAAGGGCACTGAATGCAACATTATTTCCTAACGAGAGGAGCAGCAGTAAAATACTCTAAGTGTTGTATTTAATGTTATTAGATGCAAGCATAGGAGCTGACTCTCCTTAAGCTGGATCAGAATGTATTAGAAGGTAGCGTTTGATTGAATACCTGGAGTTCTATAGCCTCTCCAAGTTGACACAAAAAAACAGGGAAAGAAACGAAGTCCTCATAGGAGGGCTGCTATCTCTCAGAATATCCATGAGGCATCAGATTAAGTTTATTTTGAAAAAATTAAGAAATCCTCTTTTCATACCTTTCAGCATGCCGTAACTTTTTTCTTGGGAAACTATGCAGGGCAAAAAACTCAAACACCACTGAGCAAAAGCAAGGGATAAACATAAACGGTTTCCATTTCAGAACAATGGACCTAGTGCGCAGGGTTGCCTCCTTTTCCTCCCAAGTGGATTAGAATTACAATAAAGGAATGCTTAAAGAAACAACTCCTAGTACCCCTTAGGAAATGAGGAAAAACTCTAGGCATTTCAAGCATAAAGGGAATGAATACAGAAAAAAAATAGAAGTTTACAAAATAATTGGAAGGGCTCGAAGAGGAAAATAGCAGGAATAAACAGCTCCTAGTTCTTTAGGCCATACAGCAGCAAACTGCAATCGAGAGGTTAGGAAACTACCACACAAGTTCACAAAGCCATAGTTGCTCTCAACCCCCAAGCCAAAAAAAAGAAAAAAAAAAAAAGAATTTATTAGAAATTGGGGAGCTTACAGAATCAGTGAAATCACTGGGGAGTGAGGTAAAGGAAATAGGCAGAAACCAAGGGTGTCAGAGGACCAGAGAACCTGGCCAGGGTGAGGTCACAGGTACAGTCTGTGGCTGTTGCCACAGGACGTGTTCTGCTGCCCCAACAGGATCATCTATAACTACTCAGGTACCTAGTGGGTCTGTTTATCCCTTCAGTTCCAAAGTCCTGGGCAGGAACCTGATTGGCAGAGCTAAAGTCACACGTTCAACTCTAGGTCCAGAAGAAAGAGAGGATACATCTGGACACCTTTGGTTTCCGCAGTGAAAAATTCCCTAAAATGAGACAGTAGATATGCCAGAATAATTCCTGGGTTGTATTGTTGTTGTTTTGTTTTTCTGTTTAGTGAATGGTTTTAAAGTTACTGACTTTTCCCCTCCATCTTTATTGAGGCGTAATTGACAAATACAAATTCTGTATACTTAAGACGTACATACAGATTGATGTTTTGATATCCAGTGTCAAATAATCGCCATAAATGAGCTAATTAACATGTCTATCACTTCACAAACTTACCATTTTCTTCCTTTTTTTGTGGTAAGAACACTTGAATTCTACCCTGTTAGCAAATATCAGGTGTACAACACAATATTGTTAACTATATCCCCATTGCTGAAACATTAGATCTCTAGAGCTCTTCATCTTGCATGACTGAAACTTTGTACCCTTGAAGGACATCTCCCCATTTCCTCCCCCCCACCCCCAGACAAATAAATAAAAGATATGCACATCTGAAAGGAAGAAGTAAAAGTATCTCTGGGTTTCATATGACTTGATCATACGTGTAGAAAACTCTAAAGACTTAACAAAAATACTTAAAACCAATAAACAAATTCAGTAAAGTTGTTGGGTACAAAATCAGTAGACGAAAATCATTTGTGTTTCTATACACAAACAATAAACTATTCAAAAAGGAAAATAAGAAAACACTCCCATTTATAATAGCAACAAAAATAATAAAATACTCAAGAATAAACTTAAACAAACAAGCGAAAGACTTGTACTGATGGCTTTATTGATGGGTCATTGAATCACTTCTTTTATACCACTGTTGTCAAATAGAAATACAAGGCAAGCTATGTGTATTTTAAGTTTTCTATTAGCCACATTAAAAAAAGGTAAAAAGAGATGGGAAAATGTTAATAATTTAGCCAAACATGTCCAAACTGTATCATTGCAACATATAATCAATATAAAATTATTTAATGATAGATATGATTTTTTCTCTCACTATGTCTTTGAAATCAGGTGTATATTTTGCACTGAATAGCGCATTTCAATTTGGACTAGTCATATTTCAAGTTCTCAATAGCTATGTGGAGCTAGTTGCTACTATTAGACAGAAATTTTAGATTACTAGGGATCTTCGATTGTGATTTAGAATATTCAGGAGGCTTTTCAGACAGAAGTCTCTTATACAGTTCTTTACAAAAACATTTAGAGCCTATGACTAAATTATAACCCAGTGAAGACATTTCTAGAAGGGTTGTAGGGTGTTATATGGTCTGTATTCTTTGTTTGTTGTTCATCTAACTTAATTCTTGGAAAATCACGTTGGAGAATACAGGAGACTCAACAGTTCAGCACTGCTTCTCTTTTCCCTTTCTTGTTTAAACTCTCCAGCGACTGTCTGTTACATATAGGTTAAAATCTGTCCTGCTACAGAGATGTATTCTTCAGGTAGATGTCATAGAATTCTGTCACGCAGTAATGTGAAAATCATGGACTTCTAATGGACTTGTTTAGGCAGAAGGAAAGGGAGACGATTCTACACGCAGGAAGAGAAGTCTGGAGACTCAGATTCATGAAGTTTACCAGTGAATAAGCCACAGAATTTGATTGTGGGTCTATAGGAGATGTTAAAGCCAAAGGTAGGACTGAGGTTTTAGCTCAAGTAACTGGTAAAATGAAATTATCACTAGTAGTAACTCATTTGATCTTTTAATTCATTCGTTAATTAAACAAACTTATAAAGTGTTTACGATTCCAGAAGCTGGGGCTAGTACCGTAACTAGTAGTCACAGCTCAAATTTATGGAGCACTTACTGTGTGTCTGAAATTGATATATGTGCTTTACACGAAATAGTGTTGTTTTAAGGGTTATACGGTATTAATGCATTAGGAGATAGTGAATAATTAAGTGGAAGAGCTCAGAGTATAACTTAGGAAGTTTGCTTCCATCTGCACTTGTGTGTTTGATACTCATAATCCCCATACTTTACAGATTTTATTTTATTTATTTATTTTTTTTCTTGCGGTACACGGGCCTCTCACTGCTGTGGCCTCTCCCGTTGCGGAGCACAGGCTCCGGACGCGCAGGCTCAGCGGCCATGGCTCGTGGGCCCAGCCGCTCTGCGGCATGTGGGATCTTCCCGGACCGGGGCACGAACCTGTGTCCCCTGAATTGTCAGGCGGACTCTCAACCACTGCGCCACCAGGGAAGCCCTACAGATTTTAAAAGATATGATTGTATAATGTTGACTTTTGTGGCACTTACCTCTTACAATGAATAGTAATAGAGGAAGAAGAAAAAAAAAATCCACTTTGTCATCCAGATAATGAATATATATTTTTGGTTCATTTTGGATGTGTGGTGATGGTGGCACATCCAAACGTTGCTTTAGCACAACAGCGTAGTTGAAGATACAGGATTGACAAATTATCAGAGGAGAACTTGGGGATTTATTGGTCAGCAAACTTTTTCTGTAAAAGGTCAGAGAGCAAATATTTTGGGCTTTGTGGGCCATATGGTTTCTGTTGCAGCTATTCAACATTGTCCTTGCAGCAAAAGAAGCCGTAGGCCACATGGCATAGACGGATGTGATCCTGTTCCCGGACAAATTTATTTACAAAAGCAGGTGGCAGGCCAGGTGTGGCCTGCTGATGTAGATAAAAGTGTTACTGTATCACTCAAATGAGTGAGTTTGAAGAGAACTCAGTAATCATGAAGTTCAACCTCATTTTTGTAGGTGATGAGAAAACAGAAGTATAAAGAAAGTCAAAGACTTTCTCAAAACCATAGATCTTGCTAGAACTGGAAAAAGACGCCGTGTTTCCTTGATCTTATTCTAGGTCTCTAACCATTGTACCTTAATGTTCTATTTTGAAAGACCTCAACTGTCACCTTAATGCTCATAGAGCTATACTATGTGACAGGCCATGGCCTGGACCTGCCATTGACCTGATAACATGGGAGGAAATAGAATATGGAAGGGAAGAAAGTCATGGTAGCACAGCAAAGAATTCCCTTCTATGACAGTAGGTAAATATTAAGGCTGATAGGGCTCCCCCCTTAGCCTAAAGGCATAAAGTCCATGGCTCCAGCTTCCTTTATCCTGGTGGGTTCCTCACTCCATGTGGGTGCAGTTAAACACTTGTGTTGTTAGAACATTCTTGTGGATCTAAGGAGACCCTTGGAAGGAGGGACCTATCATGCCCTTGACTCTGCGTCTCGTGGCCTATTCACATTGTGTTTTTGAGTAGAAAATGAAAGCAAATTTTGGCCTGGGTGTACATCTTCATTCGTTCCAGTTTTAGAACCTGGACCTACTCTTTCTGGTCTAACACAGCTCAAACGTTTGTTATCCAAGTAGCAGTTTCACAGGCTTGCTTATAATTTATGTTTAATTTAAATCCATCTTTCGTAAGAATATATATATATTTTTTCTGCCACGCTGCGGGGCGTGTGGGATATTAGCTCCCTGACCAGGGATCAAATCTGCACCTCCTGCATTGGAAGTGTGGAGTCTTAACCACTGGATCACCAGGGAAATCCCAAGAATAACCTTGAGATAAGCAAAATTCTGAATGCCTCCCCAAATGGGTAGTGTTCCATTTTCATTCACAGATAATATTTAAATTATAGTTTACTTTTTTAAATAGAATTTTTCATGGAGCTTATGAAAAATGGCTGAGTTTTATGAAGTAGAGAGGGAAGGAGTATTAGTATGTAACTGACGAATCAGCTTTGAGAGATGTTCCCAGAAAGTAGAAGACACAGAGAGAGCAACAAATGGTGTAGAGAAGTGCTCAGAGAATCGGGAGGAAAGGAAAATGGATCTTAGAAGAGTATCTTGGATACACACCTTTCTTTTTTAGAGAGAGACATTTATTTATGTCTGAACACTAAATGGAAGGGGCCAGTAGAAAAGTAGCAGATTCATACCTAGCATGTATTGAGTATATCGAGAGCTTTCAGCTCAGATTTCTGTCCTGCATACTTTCATCTGTAATAGCCCCTTGTGCATAGAGATGGTTAAATAATCTTTGGATATTCAGTACATACCATACTATAAGGCACAGAGTATGTATTTGTTAAATATTAATTAAGCTAAAAAGACCAGGCCGTTTACAAAGAAAGTGAGAGAATGATATGGACAAGAGTGAGTTATACCAACATAACAGTGACGAATTTCCAAGTATTCTAGCTCTGTACGTTGGCTATTTCAATGTCTTTGTTTTGTGGTATCAAGCTTTTATAGTATTTAGTTATTGGGCTTCAGCAAAAACTACTCAAGTTTACAAATGATGGAAAGATAACAAAACAAGGAAGGGCAGTTTCTAAGCAAGGCAGCATGCAGGAGCACATACTTTATTCTTTTTTAATTTTTTATTGAATATAATGGATTTACAGTGTTGTGTTAGTTTCAGGTTACGGCAAAGTGATTCAGTTACATTTGTGTATGTGTGTGTGTGTGTATATATATATATATTCTTTTTCAGATTCTTTTCCTATATAGTTTATTACAAAATATAAGTATAGTTCCCTGTGCTATACAGTAAGTCCTTGTTGTTTTTCTATAGCATATACTTTAAAACACATATACATGCATAACACATGTATATGCACATATTTATGTGTGTCTGTATATATGTATCTACACACATATTCAAACATTGACAATTTCTTTTTTAAAAGCCCAGTAAACATTGTTTTGCTTCCTACTATCTTTGTTTCCTTTACATTCTTTTCCTATTGCTTCATAATGAATTTCAGGCCTAAAAGTATTGCTGTGTTCTGTACTCTCAAAGCACTTCTCAAAGTAGAAAGGACAAGTAGCTACAGCCGTTTATATTCAACTTATTCTTGAGTTAGCATCAATTTCCATTCACTCTACATTGATATTTTTGTAGTTTCTTTGTTTATCCATTGTAAAAATCACATTTCACACTTCTTTCCATACAGTGAAAATTCAATCTGCACCTACACAGATCTTGAATTACTAAACTGCTGTGAAATTCTATGTTATCAAAACTAAGAGATTTTCTCTCATTTGTTTCTGTCTCTCTCGGAATTACTTAACTAGAAATTTCTGTAGAAATCATATATTCACCAAAGTATTTCTCAGAAAATAGAATATTCAAAGTGTCATTTGCTTTAATCACGTTTTATACTGTATGTAAAATTAAGCATGCACTAAGTGGAAATTACTTAAGATAATTACTTAAAAAGAACCTACATTCTACATTGCTACATTCTCTTCAGTGTTAATAGCTAACTTTCACCTACCATCTCCAGGTTTCCAAGTTATTAGAAAAATATTTCAACCAAATTTTAACAAGAAGTTTCTATGCTTGCAACATTTTATGAGAAGTTCTGAGACAAATGATGTGTAGATGAGACAGAATTCCTATCCTGTGGCATCTCCAACTCATGTTCAGAAAGAGGCTGTGTGTCTTTTCTTTATTTAGTCAACTTGCTGTATGGAAAGTTAGTTGTTAAAGTCAGAGGATTCGCTGTCTGTACTTCCATGAGGCCAGGTCACCTCTGAGTTAATGTTCATTATTAACTGGATGTAAACCTGGGATAGCTCTGGTCATCCCTAGGGCTCTCCTATCATCTTGCAGATATGAAGCTAGTGTGGGATCATTCCTCGCCTGTCCTTTTGAAATGCTACGAATCCCTACAAATATAAAAGGAAAAGGGAAGAAGAAGGTTGAGAAAATAGAACCTTTTCATTATGTCTGCTATTTAATTTCCATCAGCATCGGTCTCATCTTAAAATCAACAAACATTTTAAAGTACACGTCACGTCCGTCCACTCTTCTGTAACCATTGAGTGAATTGGTCATTTGTACAGCACGTTAGAAAAAAAGTGTCACGGAAAAAGTTAAGTTTTATTTCCAAATGTTGAAGTGCTTCAGAAAACGTCATTAGAATGATTTACAAAGTGTTCCTAAATGGGTCATTCTTAATGACTTTCCACTCTTTAGTAGCAGGCAAATGAATGTGTTTTGAAGACTCTTCATTTGAATTATTACAGGCAGAGAAAGCTACTAGGGGTTTTCATTAAAGGTGCATAAAATATCCCCTCCCCACTAACACAAAGGTTTTTTCCACAGGAAACTAAAGCACTGTTTGTACCATGGTTTCAAGGCTGTCACTCATCACCATTATGTCTGTAATAAACCACTTCAGGCACATGTGTTATTTTCCCTTGAGCACTCTGGTCCTACATATTCAAGCTCAGTGTTTCAAGATTACTAAACCACGTTATGTTAAGATTTGGGGTAAAACGTGGCTCTGTTTTTAGGAATGCTGTAATAAAATAGTTTGTTTTTCATAATAATAATACAGAAACAATTTTAGTCTAGTTTGGTATTTAACCTTGCCAGGTATAAATATGAACTTGGATATCAAGTAGTGAAATACTTGATGAATGCTGTGGAAAATAGCTGTCATATGTGATGAGATAAAAATACCTAATTTCCCCTGTTAGGTCACCAGCTTAACTTTTGAAAATAGTAACTTAGAGATTTCTTCAGCAAAAGTATCATGGTGTATATAAATAGCCTGTGTGTCATTAAGACCAATAAAAAAAAAATTAAAAGGCACACACTGATTTAGAGTTACTGCTGAATAAGTCAGTGCCATAAAACTCTGATACAGTTGGATGGTTTTTGAGTTCCAACAGATAAAAACAAAATTAGGTTTGGTGTAATGCAAGTTTCAATACTATTTCACTTATTACCCTAGGAGGACGGCTCTACTTTACGTATTTTACTTAAAAGTCTATATTACAAAAAATAAAAAAAAAAAAAAAAAAAAAAAAAAAAAAAAGTCTATATTACATTATAATGGACTAGACCTTTTTAAAAATGTTTTAAATTTTCTGAATTTTATTTAATTCCTTATTGTAGCTTTCTACTTCAAGTCAACAGTTTTACTGTGTGAACCTTATCCAGTGAGGAGATGGACACATTGTCTGCGTTCCTTTGAAGGGGAGGATTAGTCATATTCTTTCCTATTATTTAATTTAATCTAGATCAGTAATTTAGTGTATTTAATCTATAACAGTGCCAGATAGTGTTTTAAATAGAGTTGACTTGTTTTAGTGGACTCTGAATACTAAGTACATACACATTTGAGGATATTCAGAAAAGCCCAAAGTGAAAATATAAATTATCCAAAAACCCACCACCCAGATATTCGTAGTATTTTCGTTTTGGCAGACAACACAAGGCTACTGCATTCCAGGCAAAATATGTGATAAGAGATTCTGTACACATTTACATAATACTGTTTACTAAAGGTTCACAGATTGACAAATTTAAACTTTTTTTTTTTTTTTTTAATTTGCAAAGACATACATGTTTAAATCTGGAAAATGAAAGAAGAAAAAAAAGATCTTCCTCAGAAATAACTACAACACACTTTTGGGTTCGTTTTCTTGTGGTTTTACTTCTACACATATGTTTACATATGTCAGAGACCCCCAGGAACACACCTGTGGTTGAACGAGTTGGGTTTATGACCTGGTGTAGTCAGGAAGAATATATTACTTGGGGAACTGTTGAGTAAGACAGCATTAGAAAGGAGTAGAACAGTGTGTTAGAAAGGACTGATTATAGGATTTAGGCTTTGGTTGGGTGATTTGGAGGAGGGTTTAAACAACGAAGACTTTGCTTTGAATTGGGTGCTGTCAGGAAGCAGGGCTAATTCTATGATTATCTTAAGAAATGTTTCTAGAAGGAGGGAAGACCAGACAGAGACTGTTGCTGTAATTGGTGAAGAAGCAACAGTCGCTCACATCAGCCAGGAGAGTGGCCATTTTTGCAGTTTGACACTATTCATTATTTGTCTGTGTTCAGACATTATGGAGTGATCTTATTTTTGTCTGGAACCATCATGATTGTAGAGTGGCCTTATCTGATAACCGACGGTCTGTGAAATTATTTACGTTCCACAGGAGAACAAGCCCTACCTGTGAGAGCCAGGTCAACTTGTAGCCATGCCAGGGCCCAGCTCCCGGATCGCAGGGGCTCTTTCTCATATATTATGGTCATATTTTATATTCATTATAAAGGATAATACTCTAGGAGAGCAGGAAACCTTTTCCATTTACTGTTGCCATTGCCAGTATCTAGAAATCTGCTTGGCTCACAGAAGCTGCTTAATATTTGTTGACTGGATGTATTGGTTATTTAACAAAAGATATGTGCTTACTATAGAGAATTTGATTAATGCAGAAGAGAATCATGAAGGAAATAAAACTTATGAGAATTCTACTTCCCACTAGATAATGAGGATCCATCCTGGATCCTAGATGGTGGACTAGATAATTAGGGTCCATCCTCCTAGGACAAATATGAAACTGGAAAAAATCTGAGGGATTCAAGAATAATCAAAGAATGAAAGAATTATGAAACTTGGAGGAAAAGAAAGCCCAGGGGACCAAGTCTAGCCCTGGGGCCCCTTTTCCTGAGAAACATTTGGTTGTTCCAAAAGAAGAAGCCGAGGGGATGAGAGGTAAAAAGAGCTTTAACAAAAAAATTGGAGTCTCAGGAACTTTGAGTCCTCCAGGACCAGACCCTAGAAGTAAATGCAAATCCAGAATTGACCAGTCCGCACAAATGCTAAAGACCAGCTTTGAATCTTCTCAATCCTGGACCGGACTGAGGTAATCTAGGATGGCTAGGACTCTTGCCACCAGCCAGGTATAAAAGTAAAGTCTCTCTGTAGAGTGATAACATCCTATTAGACTTCAGATAATGGCCACAGTTTTCCACTGCAATATCCTACAGTCCGTCTAAAAATAGCCAGACAATGTGATGAAGAGCCAGGAGGAAACATAGCCAATAGGAATCCAGATAATGTAGTGATCAGGTACAACTCTAAAGCAATTCAGTCTATGTAAGGACATAAAACAGAAGGTTGTAATTTTGGTTAATGGAAAATCGTGAAATAAATCCAAATAAATGCAATTAATGACTTTAAGAGTAAGAAGACACACGGGAAAGGAGAATTAGCGAATTGGAAGATGGTTTAGAATGTATCCAGAATGAAGCACAAAAAAAGGATACCAAAGACAGAAAAGAGAATAATAAATGTATGGAATACAGTAAATAGGTCTAACGAATATGTAATTGGAGTCTCAGGGGGAAAGATGTGACAGAATAGAGCAGAAGCAGTATTTGAAGAAATATTGGCTAGGAATTTCCCAAAATTTATAAAATACATTAAACCATAGATTCAAGGAGCACTAGGAAATCTAACCAAGAATTACAAAGGAAAACCCGTAGATGCACTTTAAAAGCAGCCAGAGTAAAAAGACTGTCTTTAAAGGAGCAATAATAAACTTTCACCTGCCTTCTCAACAATGAAATTGAAAACAATGGAATAACATCTTTGATGTTGTGAAATAAACTAGAATTATATTCTTGAGAAAATGTTTCAATTATTGTTGTCAAATAGTGACATTTTTAGACAAGCAAGTGGAGAGCTTTCATCACCAGAACACTCACACTGAAAAAATACTAGGGAATGTTTTTCAGGCAGGAGTAAAATGATATCGGGTACAGGATCATTGGAGGTACAGGAGAATAAACATGAACTAAAGGAGAAATGAACAGCAGTTAGGAAAAGTGTGAGTAAATTCCATTGGCTTTTCGAAATAGTAACGTATTTAGGATTTCAAATATACACGTGATTTAAAGATATGATTTGTCAAGAGAATGAGAACAGCCAAAATATATGCAAAAGACGTATCTGATAAAGGACAATTATCCAAAATATGCAGAGAACTCTTCACACTCCACAGTAAAAAAAAACCAAACCATTCTCTTAAAAAACGAGCCAAAGCCTTTAATAGACACCGCACCAAGGAAGATATACAGATGGCAAAAGAGATGCTCCACATCACTTGTCATCAGGAAATGCAAACTAAAACAATAAGATACCCCTGTACACCTATTAGAATGACCGGATTGCAGAACACTGCCAACACCAAATGCTGGCGAGGATGTGAAGCAACGGGAACCGTCATCACGGCCGGTGGGAATGCAACACGGCGCAGCCACTTTGCGTGACACTTTGGCAGTTTCTTTGGTTACAAAACTAAACGTACTCTTACCATGTGATCCAACAATGGTGCTCCTTGGTGTTTATACAAAGGAGTTGAAAACCTATGTCCACACAGAAACCTGCACAGGAATATTTATAACAGCCTAATTCATAATTGCCAAAACTTGAAAGCAGCCAAGATGTCCTTCAGTCGGGGAATTGATGAATAAACTGCTGTTCTGGGTAGATACCAAAGAGCATGATTATATGCATATTTATATATAAATAATTTGGAATCTTAATGGAGTTTAAATGTTCTAAAATCCTTTCATTCTTAGGATTTGATAAGTAAATAATACTTCCCTAATCTCTGTGATAGGCACTAAACACGTAATAAAAGAATATTGAACTATACTATACTATACTATACTAGAACTATACTATAAAGCCAGTAGGAGTGAAAAGTTGATTATTAAGAAGAATGAATTCAAAGACGGCAAGTAAAGGGGAAAAAAAGTGACATAGAACAGGCAGAACAAATAGAAATTAAACAATAGGTTTAAGGTTATAGTCCCTTTAACACCAAATATATCAGTGATAACAATAAATTTAAGAGAACTACCAGAGTAAATAGATAAAAATTGTCCATCTGCATTTACCTTAAATATATTGATGCCCAAAGTAAAAGTACGTATCACAGGCAAGATGAAATAAGCATAGTCTACTCTGTCCCTCCACTGAAGGTAGCTCTAAAACCTGGCAAGAGTAACTATTTGAGGACTAAGAAAAGTCTAATAGTGGACAGACTGGGGTAAGACCAGAATTTTCTTCTCTCTGGGATCTACCAGTCTACACCCACGGCCCTCAGAAACCTGGGTGTCTGCATCAGCACAGATGGAGAGAGTGCCAGGAAAAATCATCTGGTTAGCACTGAGGAGTGTGGAGGGGTTCTCTTCTCAGTGACAGAGAGGCAGCTGTTATAAATATGCTCTGATGAGTCAGAGTGAAACGTATGGAAATGAACGGAAATGTAGAAAGTCTCAGGAAAGAAAATAGAGGGTGTCTAAAGAGAACCAAACGGGAAATTTTAGAACTAAAGCATGAAATAACCAAATTAAAACTTTCTTGATGGGCTAAATATCAGAATGGAGATGACAGAAGAAACTGTAAAGTAAAATTAAAGATAGATTGATAAGAATTATCCAGTTCAGTTAACATAGAGAAAAAAGATTGAGAAAAAAAAAAAATAAATAAACAGACCATTAGGGATATATGGAACAGTACTGAAAAGTAGTTTCCAGCAGTATGTACATATACATACTAAAGGCAAAGAAAAATCTTAAAAGCCACCAGAGAAAAACCTATTGGGGGATTATGATTCAAATTACAGTAAATTTCTAATCAGAAATCATGGGAGTCGGAAAGAAATGGCACAACATTTCAACGTGTTAAAAGAAAAGACCTGCTGACCTAGAATTCTGTATCCAGCAAATACATCATACAAGAATGAAGGTGAAAGAAGGTGTTTGCAAATACTGAGTCATTACACTGTACACCTGAAACTAATATAATTTTATATGTCAATTATACCTCAATAAAACAAGAGAATGAAAGTGAAATAGACATCCTCTTATGAAGATCTAAGAGAATCTGTTTCCAGCAGGCAGAAGGACTAATGAAGGAAGTTCTTTCCCCAGAAGGGGAATGGTATCAGAGAGAAGCTTGACTATACTTCTCTAATATGCTGGTTAATTTCTCGGAAACATCTAAATTCCTAGTCTGAATCCTGTTCTTAGCCCTTTGTAGTAAAATTGTTTTCCTCTCTTTTTTTTCTTCCGTAACCATTTGTTTCCATAGGCTGAGTCAAATTCTTATCTTAGTTTTCCATATAAATTGCATTCACAATCTGAAAAATGAATTAAGTTCTTTTTTTACCTTTAATTTACTTTGTAATTCTGCTATTGCATTTTTGGTTCCTTTCTAATCCATTTTTATCCTATTACTCCTCAGTTTTTAAAATTCACCCTGTTATCTTTTAGTATAAGCCTGTTTTCCCCTTATTGACTTCAGCTCATAAGATACAGCTGCCGTGCCTTCCTTCTTCTTTGACTAATATCAAAGTCTTCAAATTATTTCGTTCCTATAGAAATCATTTTCATAACTCATATCTTCAATCAGTTTTCAGGCTAATATTCCTTGTGTGTAGGAGAAAAAAGTTCATTTCAATCTGTGAGGCCATACTAGATGAAAACCTGTTAATTAGTCTCTGGGAACTGAAATACTTGATTTACAAATAAACTTGGCATTATAGTTGTAGTTCTGAAATGGAATTTGCCTAGCCCTCAGGTCAACTTGTAGTCATGGAGGCAAGTATTGGGGTGCTGGGCAAAAATAATGAACATATCCTGAATATTGGTACAATTAAGTGTTAATGGATCTTCTCTTAGTCAATATGGAAAAATAAAATGTTAAAGGTTAGAACAAGATATATTTCAGAAGGAGTGGAGAGGACTGCTAGCCTCATGACTAGTGAAATGTTAACAACTAGATTAACTCGAAGATTTCATGAGTAATCGCTGCATTATTCTTTTATTCTATTTATTTATTCTACTATTTTCTGCAGGCTTAAAATTTTTCAAGCAAGTAAGTTTCAAATAAAAATCTAATAGTTGATATTTAGAAAAATGAGACCACAAATTTTAAATCAAGTGCATGGATCCAGAGCTACAGAATTTAGAAGTTACCTAAACCCAAATGATACGATTTTTGAATCTGATAATTACAAATTTAATCATTATCATTATTATTTTAATGATGTTCCTTTCTTAGGAGAATTTTGAAAAACATAGGTGGATCAGTAGTGCTTCTCAAGTAATCCCTAGCAAACATATAGGGCAACATATTTTGGTAGCCTTTGGTTGATACAAATTTTATTCTGAGTTCTAGCTAAAAGTACCCTTCCCAAAGTTTATTCTTTCTCCTTTCTAGAGGCCATCTTCGATTCTGTTTTGGGAAGAGCTATGTCTGAAATTTTGTGATGTGATTAAAACCCCCCCTGAGTATTAATGACAAAACTGGTGCATTATGGGTATATTTTATATAACTTAATTTCATGAAATAATAGTAGTAAGCTTTCATTCATGTATAATTATGCGTAGCTGTTAAAGTAAATATCTCATTATAAAGGTTTTTTCCTTCATTCACATTATATGCGGAACAGTTATTAGAGTTTCTATTAATATCTATTTATATTAATTGCTAAAATAGAGGTAGGTTATTAAATGAGTGTTTGAGAAATAAATGCTTCTTATAAATTATTTATTCTGATTAGTGAGTTTTCATGGACAGTCCTACATAGACAGGACTTGACAGCCATTCATACTGCATAACCTAAATGAGCCTTTTCATCATAAAGCCTGACATGAACTAAAAAATAATAAATGGTCAGCATTACTGAAGTCCAGAGTAAAGACATTGAAATATTTGTCATAGGACTACTTAATGAATAGTTTGCTCTTAAATCAATTTATAGTAAAGTCGGCACTTGGAGTTTCAGCTTCAGTAAATCTTCTCTGCTGCAAATACAAAGCAATGATAAATAAACACACTAAACCAAAGAAATGCTATTTACAGAGAGAGCAAATATACACATGACATGTGTAGCAACACAGTAAGGTAAACATGGCCACAGACCAGGAGAGAGGCAGACATTGGGCCTTCTGAATTCTGCATCTAAATGTTGGAGTGGTTGTCCAGAGTTGAACCTGTGGGGTTTTAGGGACAAAAAGTGCAAAGTGGAGGCTCAGGCTCGCTCTCCAAAGCAAGGATTTGATTGGGCTCTCCATTTATTCAATAATTAATTCAATAAACACTCAAGCCCCTATCATGTGTCAGGCACTGTTCTTGTGCTGGGAATGCATTTGTGCAGACACATTATAGTGAAAAGAAGCTCGTGGACTAGCTAGGAGATTCTGTCGTAGCAGAAGAGGAGCTGTGACCCATCCTGTAAGACTTGAATTTCGGAGGGTATATGGGGCTATATGTATACTTATAGCTGATTCACTCTGTTATACAGCAGAAACTAACACACCATTGTAAAGCAATTATACTCCAATAAAGATGTTAAAGAAAAAAAAAAAAAAGACTTGAATTTCAACTAAGAATCCCAGGGATGGAGACAAGGTCAAAACTGTTATAAGAGTGGGGGCTTCCCTGGTGGCGCAGTGGTTGGGAGTCCTCCTGCCGATGCAGGGGACACGGGTTCGTGCCCCGGTCCAGGAAGATCCCGACCATGCCGTGGAGCGGCTGGGTCCGTGAGCCATCGCCGCTGAGCCTGTGCGTCCGGAGCCTGTGCTCCGCAACGGGAGAGGCCACAACAGTGAAAGGCCCGCGTACCGCAAAAAAAAAAAAGAATAAGAGTGAAGTCACCAACAAATTAAACAACAACAGATAAGCTCCAGCCTAAATGATCCAGCAAATCTAAATTCCAGAAACCTTGAATAACTCTAACTCCAAGAAAGACGGTAAAGACAAAAAATAAAAAACTAACCCCAACAGTCAGTACATGAATTCACTCCAGATAAAATTGATTTTATGGAACAGTCCGATGACGATTTTAAATAAACATGTTTGAAGGCTCAGATGGATAAATGCAGGCTTAATTTCTTTTGGAAATTAAAAGTGAAAGTATGAAGTAAAAGCAGGCAGAAACGATATAAGAAAAGTTCCTGTAAAAATGAATCAATTAGAAATTTTGGATGTAAAACACGCTGTCATTGAAAGAAAGAAAAGCTCAATAGGTGGAATAAATACTCGTCTAAGCTTAATGTAAAGGAGAATCAGTCAGTTTGCCATACAGGTAGACAGGGAGATAAACATACAAAAGAGCAGTTAGGAGACACAGAGGATAGTTTAGAGTTTATAACCCAAGCTGACCAATATGGTAGCTATTAGCCAGTAGTGACTTGTGAGCATTTGAAATCTGTCTAGTCCAAATTGGGATGTGCTATAAGTGTCAAATACACACCAGGTTCCAAGGAAGAATGTAAGATATCTTATTCATAATCTTTATGTTAACTACATGTTGAAATTATAATATTTTGGACATATTGTGTAAAAGAGTATTACTAAAATTAACATCGTCTGTTTCTTCTTACTTTATGATGTGACTGCGTAAGAAAAATGTTAAATTAAGTATGGGTTGCATTACATATCTAGTGGACAGGGTTAGTCTGTATAATATTTACTCTTATGCAAGAGTTCCAAGAAACAATATCACAGGGAATGGTAGAGAAAATATTTGAAGAGCTGTTAGCAAAATATTTTTCTACAATTGAAAAAAAAGATAGGTGTCGTGACATCAATATGGTACATCAGGTAATGGTCAGGATAAATAAAGTAAGTACATACTTAGGAACTTTATAGTGAAATTGAAGAACCTCAAGTATAAAGAGAACAATTTTAAAACTGCTAGACTGCATCCCACAGGTTACCTAGGAAATACCAGTTGTATCGAGAGTGGGTTACTCTGGAGGGCACAGATGATGGAGTAACATTTAAATTAGTGAGCAAAAATTACAGTCAATCTAAAAACGTTGTACCAAACTAAACCATTATTCAAGCAGGAGGGAAAAAGAATAAGGAAAAAGATATTGTCAAATGAACAACATCTAATTAGTTTAACGTCCAGAGATCCTCGCTAAGAGGTCTTGAGGGATGTACGTCAGCGTGGACAGTGGACCAGAGGAAGGCATGGTTTGTGAGAAATAGTATAGAAAGTGATAAAATATTAATAACTTTAATTCATTTTTATTGAGATATATTTGACATACAACATTATATTCATTTCATAATGATTCAACATTTGTAATATATTATGTAATGGTCACCATCATAAGTCTAGATAACATCTATCACCACACTAGAATCATTTTTTTCTTGTGATGAGAATATCTAAGATCTACTCTCTTAACAACTTTCAAATCTATAATATAGAATTGTTAATGATAGTTACTGTGCTGCCAATGACATCTCCATGATATTTATTTCAAAACTGGAAGTTGAACTCACTCGTTTTTATTAACATTTTTAAAAACTTACAAAACCGGTAAGGTTGAGTAAAAGTAATAAAATGGGTCAGGTAGGTGTTTAGTGTATAGTTAGTGTGTGCTAACATCCAGAGTATAGAAATACTGAATCATTTAACTGCAGCAGACTCATTTATAACCAAGAATATGAATTATGAAATTAATGCTAATCCCTACAATAATAGACATGTAATATAGAGTTTCCAAAGTAGAAAAGAAGAAAAAAGGATTCTGTAAACATGTATCAATCCAACAGAAGCATGAAGCGAGGGATGAAAAAACAGAGAGGTAGTGAAAGTGGATATAGTAAGCAAGAGACAAGAAATAATATATATATTTTTAAAGTCCAAATGGATCAGTAATCACATAGGATGTAAGTGTGTTAAACACATTAAAAGTCAGAAATTATCAGGTGAAAAGGAACATAACCTAAACAAAAGGCATTTGTAAAAGACTCAGATAATGGAAAACAAGCATAAAAAAAGGAACAGAAAAGAAATATATTTAGAAGAGTGCTCACCACGTACCAGCAATTCAGTAAATGTCCCTTGTCTTTTCAGAGTTTTCTCCCAGATGATGGATGTTTTCATATTAAAATGATTAGGTTCTTTTTTTATCCTTTAAACGGCTGAAACAGAGTCAAAATGAAGAGAAATGCCTGAAGACAGCAATGTTCTTTTCTGTCCAAGGACAGCATTTACAAAGCGTAGGGGCGAAGGCGGTGCATCACTTCTGCACAGCATCGCTGAACCATGTCTCCTTTACTTTGACCTAGAGCCTGGTTAAAACACACAGCAACACAGATGGACCTAGAGATTGTCATACTAAGTGAAGTTAGACAGCGAAAGACAGATATCATGTGATATCACTTATATGTGGAATCTGATTTAAAAAAAACGATACAAGTGAATTTACTTACAAAACAGAAACAGACTCACAGATTTCAAAAGCAAACTTTGGTTACCAAAGGGGAAACGTGGCAGGGGAGGGATATATTAGGAGTTTGTGATTAACATATGTACATTACTGTATATAAAATAGATACCCAACAAGGTTATCTATATAGCGCAGGGAACTCTATTCAATATTCTCTAATAACCTATATGGGTAAAGAGTCTGAAAAAGAATGGATATATGTATATGTATAACTGAACCACTTTGCTGTACACCTGAAACTGACACAACATTCTAAATCAACTACACTCCGATAAAAAACAAAAACAAAAAAACCCACATCAGGTTCTCTCCATCTGCCATGCAGTGGGCAGTCTGCTTCCCCGCGAGCAAACTAGGCATGGAGATCTCCGCAGAGAGAAGAAATCCTTCACCGGGTAGGTGGGTTTCCATGCAGATTTGTGTTAGGCTTCAGGAAATGCTTGGAGTCCCTGAAATGAAGCACAAAATTGTGGCTCGATGCGGTTTTCGGTGTGCTGGTCCATCGTTTGTCACCGTTTTCTGGAAGGCTTGTACCCGCCCCACCCCCCAGGCTTGGTTAGCTAATGTGTACCCGTAGAGCTCAGAGACAAAACCAAGAGGTAAGCTTTCACATTTTTGGTTTTCCCTACTGATAATTTAACTTAGGAAATTAGATTTCTCCTTGTCCAATAATTGTCATCTGAAAGACGAGTCTTTCTCCCACTCTCTTTGCGGGTAAAGCTGTCCCTACATTATTCAACATGTAAGATTTAACACTCCAGACCACCAGTTTTCAAATTGAATTTTGTGGCCTGTTCTCAATTAGACTTGCAAATGAGGGAGGATGAGTGATGAAAAGAAACTCAGTCTCCAGACCTCATGTTAACCAATAATTTCTGCACTTTCCCCATTTATTTGTTTTTACAAGAAGTTAAAATAGGTTTCAAAAATAAACCATCTGGATTTCACTTCCATCTACCGACCCTCTGGCCCCTAGAGTGAAGGTGTTAATGACCCAAAGCAAAAGACCTGGAACCTTGTAAATGGCACAGGGAGTTTACACATGAGGTAATGTCGTATTTTCTGGCACCCCAGCTGCTTTTATCAACTTACTTTCAGCCTTATGATAAATGCAGACATAGGTGAGAATAAATAGTATAAAATACTTCATGTGTTTTATTCTCCTAAGTTTCCTTTTTTTCCTCAGGCAAAATCTCCATAAAAGTTAAATAATAAAAACCAATGTATAATGTTTCATTGGAATTTTATGATATTGTTTTTAGGTGATATGATAAAATCATATCACTTTATGTAGCTGCTTTTCTAATAAGCCAAAACCTTGATTTTAGGTGGTCCTTTTGTATTTAGTAACTAAGCTGCTGTGGATATGGCTCTCAGATCAGCCCATCCTATGGAGCTTAACTTTGGGGAATAACTTCGTATTACGTTTTAGTGTGAAATGCAGTTTATCACAAAGGTATCACAAGTATCTTTTAGTGAGGACTCAGAATAGGCTACCAAAGTTTGAATCTCAGCTCTACTGTTCCTTATAAGTAGTGTGACCTTGTTTACTTGACTTTCCTAAGCCTCAGTTTTCTAATCTCTAAAATGGGCAGTGGCATTGTCATTATCAACATAATTTATAGGGTTATTGTGAGGACAAAATGAAATAATTCATGTAACACGGTTTACAGTCACTGGCCCCTTTTCAAGAAAGGAATATTTAATAAAAGACGCGATTCTCCTCTTAAGTAGCCAGGTGACACCTTCCTTTTTCCCACTTCACGATAGCAAATGCAATACTTTATCACTTTCCTCTTCTCACATATTTCTGACTATGCCTAAAGAATGGTTTCTTGATGCTATAAAGCAGTAAGCATGTGCTATGGACAATTGCGTACAAACTAGGAAAGAATCTCAAATATTGATTCAGAGCCAGACACAGAAGATTATACACAGTCTGATTCTGTTTGTCCTTTGGATGGGTCGGATAGTGATTGGAAGAGAGCAGAAAGGGACCTTCCGGGGTGCTGGGAACGTTCCATTTCTTAAACTGGATGCCCCTTCCATGGCTGTGTTTAGTCTGTGAACATTTATCAAGCTGAACGCTTGGGATCTATACACTTCTATAAGTAGATTTCTTCACAAAAAAGTCATGAAACAGAAATGCTGTCTTTGGTTTTTATTTACTTTTTCTTTTTTAAAAAAGTTGTATTAGAGTATAGTTGATTTACAATGTTGTGTTAGTTTCAGGTGGACAGTAAAGTGATTCAGTTATACATAAACATGTATCCATCCCTTTTCAGATTCTTTCCCCATATAGGTCATTACAGAGTACTGAGTAGAGTTCCCTGTTCTGTGTATGTGTATGTGTATATATATATGTATTAGTGTGTGTATTTTAATCCCAAGCTCCTGATGCTGTCTTTTGTTTTTAAAATGTCAATCCATCTAAATATCTTGACCATCCATCTGGTACTGATGTCCCATTCTTGGCTGGTTTCTTCTTGCTTTCTTAAGTTGCCTCTACTCTCTGCTCACCCCATTCTATCTTGCCCTGTATGTGGATTCAGACCTCTCCCTTTAGTGCCCAAAGCATTGAGGAGAATAGACGTTAATAAAACTTTCCTCGTGAATAATAGGAAAGAATTAAGCCACATGCAGACAAGGAGGCAGGTAAGGGCTCAATCCCAGGGCCGCAGCATCTGCACGTGGCTCTTGGCTGGCTTTCTGGTGGCCCATGGAGTGACACCACCTGAAGCCCAGAGACCCCTCCCTTTCCCCTAACCACAGAAGTTTCTTTGACAGTGTCATCTATCTAGCCAGGATTCTGGGCCCCTCAATTTCTCTAGGGCTTGGGAAAGGGAGTTTCCGCCTCACCTCTCAGACCCGAGTCTACCCCCAAAATCAGCGTAATCAGTGCAGACAGGAAATTTGACCACTGTCATTAGAGTCGAAGTATCCATGGCCTTTCCCCTCGTCATGTAATGAATGGAGATCCAGACTTAAGTCCAGATTCAAAGAGGCGAATTTGAGCCATGCACTTTCAAAACTGAGTGGGCAGGGGAAAAGAGAAGGGAGTGGGGGAATGGGGTGGACCTCCCTTTGCAGTTGGCAACTAGAGGCCGAGAGGAAGGGGAACCTGAGTGGTGGGCTGTGTGTGAGAATGGGGAGATCACAGAACCACTGTGAGGGGTGGTGCTTTTTTTGGGAAAGAGATGGATAAAGAGGATTATTGGGAAATTCTACCCTGTGTTATGTGGTGAATTTCCTCTGGGCCACCTCTCAACAGGATTTTCAGTTAAGAACTCCTAGTCTTTAGAGAAAAAAATGTGATACTTTTTCGATCCCTCATGATACCGAGACTGGCCTTAAGAGAGGGTGAGATGGCCCAGTTTTATCAGATTACATGTGTCGATGCAGATATAAAGATTTTTAGTGCACATTTCCAGAACTTGCCATTTAGGAGAGAGTTTTTTTTTTTTTTTTTTAGGAGAGATTTTTTTACTTTGTTGTTGTACAACTAAAGGGTCAATTCAAGGGCCTAGTCCACCTGCCCCCCTCCCCCACTAAAATAAGAACAAGGGTACATTAGCACTCCGGCATCCCTAACCATATTTAAAAGTGCTAAAGCTGCAGTTTCTAAATAGCTTATTTTTCATCCCAAACTCTAAAAAATTTTGGAACAATTTTCTAAAAAGACTCAAGGCCAAAACACCTGGACTTTCTTTTCTTCAGAATTTGTTATAGTAATAATCATATTTAACAATTATGTCGCTCTCTGTGGCATGCACTGAACTAAGAACTTTACCTTTTCATTTAGTTCATCCTCACAACAAATCTACAAAGTGGGTACTATCATTATAACTCTTATCTCCCTTTTACTCTAGAAGAAACTGATGCACAGAGAGGTTAAGTGACTCGCCTGAGGTCACACAGCTGGTACGTGTCGGATTCAAACCCAGGTAGTTTGAGATCTCTGCTTTTACTCACTATGTTTTACTGTCTCTAAAAAAGCCACTTGTCAGTCTCATGCTCAGCATAGATACTGGTGACGATAAATCAAAGGGGAGGCGGTATTGAAGGGGAGACACTTAGGATGAGTAGAGGGCAAGACATGTAGGGGGCAGTAAAAGATTTCTCTTTCCAAAATGCTCTTGCTACATCCTTTTCCAAGTACACTTTAGAATTGGCTTGTCAAATTCCACTAAGAAATGCTGTTGGGAATTTGATTGAGCTTGTACTGGATACGTAGATAATATGGAGAGAGCTGAAACCTTTGGAATACTGAGACTACTCATAGGATCATGCATTGTTTTTCCATTTTATTTTCTTCTTTTGTATTAGTCAGCAGATTTGTATATTTCTTCACCTAAGTTGTGCACATTTCTTTTATTTATTGCTGGTTTTATTTGTGTTGCTACAGTGAATGGACTTCCATTATGTCATAAATCCTATTCTTAGTACACAGAAGAGTCATTGCATTGTGTGTATTTATTTCACAAATGGCACTTTACTGAAATATCTTATTAGCTCCAGACAGTTCGGGGCAATGATTCATACTCATCACTTAGCACACTGCCCGACTCATAAGGACACAGTGAAGGTTACCTGCTATAGTTTTTATTGTTAAACAACAGATTCAGTTTATTATTTTGTGTATGATTTTGCATCTCTATCTGTAAGCGATATTGTTTTGTAGATTTATGTTTTAGCTTCTCTCTTTTTTTTTTTTTTTTTTTTGCGGTACGCGGGCCTCTCACTGTTGTGGCCTCTCCCGTTGCAGAGCGGAGGCTCAGCGGCCATGGCTCACGGGCCCAGCCACTCCACGGCACGTGGGATCCTCCCGGACCGGGGCACGAACCCGTGTCCCCTGCATCCGCAGGCGGACTCTCAACCACTGCGCCACCAGGGAAGCCCTAGCTTCTCTTTGTAAAAATCTGTCTTTCATCATTTTTGAGAATAAAACAGTATTTAGTGCTCCCTCCCTTTAAAAGAAGAAATTAACCATCTTTAGCTAAATTCCATATTCGGTTGCCTCCACCTTGTAGTCTTGAGGTTTTGTACTCTTGAGGTTTCAGGTCTAGATGGTTGTTATAACCACACGTGTAAGCGTTGTCAGCAATCAGCTAGTAAGCAGAAGCCGAGGAGGGTCGGCGGGGGGCGGCCCTGGCGGATCCAGTATTTTACCCACTTTTTGCTCTATTCCCGACTCTCATGTACTGGTTTTCATAAAACCCTGTGGAGCCTTATGAATATCAGAGATAATGGGAGAGGTTTTCTCAGTTAGGAGCCCAACATGTCCTTGTTTGTTTGTTTTTTTTTTACATCTTTATTGAAGTATAATTGCTTTACAGTGGTGTGTTAGTTTCTGCTGTATAGCAAAGTGAATCAGCTATATACATACATATATCCCCATATCTCCTCCCTCTTGCGTCTCCCTCCCACCCTCCTTATCCCATCCCTCTAGGTGGTCACAAAGCACCGAGCTGATCTCCCAGTGCTATGCGGCTGCTTCCCACTAGCTGTCTATTTTACATTCGGTAGTGTATATATATGTCCATGCCACTCTCTCACTTCGTCCCAGCTTACCGTTACCCCTCCCCCTGTCCTCAAGTCCACTCTCTACGTTCCAGCATGTCCTTGTAATCAGCAACAGAGAGCCCTGGGCCAGGGCCACAAAGGGATACATCCTAGGAAGAGCTTGACCGATGGAAACCCTAGGGCCCTGGTGTGGGAATGATTGCTGTTAAAACCAGATGTCTGTGCCAGTTCTCCTGTAAGCCACAAAGAGGCTGGGCACGTTTTTCCTGCCCCTAAGAATGCGGGAGGACCAGGAACCCAAAGAGTGCCTCTGCTGAGGCCCCTTACACATTTCCTGGCCCTAAGGGTAGAGACTGCCTGCTTCCACCATCTTAAGGAGGGCTGTCACCTACAGTCCTCCAGGTCCCATCAGAGAAAAAGACTGTTTAAGATACCCCAGGAATGACAAGGGAGGCAGGGCTGCTAGGGAGGCATGTGAAAACCCGATTAAAAATAATCAGAGGGCTTCCCTGGTGGCGCAGTGGTTGAGAGTCCGCCTGCCGATGCAGGGGACGCGGGTTCGTGCCCCGGTCCGGGAGGATCCCGCGTGCCGCCGAGCGGCTGGGCCCGTGAGCCATGGCCACTGAGCCTGCGCATCTGGAGCCTGTGCTCCGCAACGGGAGAGGCCACAACAGTGAGAGGCCCGCGTACCGCCAAAAAAAAAAAAAAAAACAAAAACAAATCAGAAGTGCTTGAGTGAAGACTATCTAGAGCTTAAAAATATTTTTGAGCTTGATAATTGCTGAAAAAAGTTGAAGAAGAAGGAAAGCACTGAATGGTTGGGCAAATGGAAGCGCAAAGCACAAGATGGATAAGCAGGTGAGGAAGTATTTGTAAGAACCTTGAAGGATCATGCAGTAGATGTTTTATGCAAAGAATGGTATGCCAGTGGGACAGAAAAAAACAGACAAAAGAGAGTTGATTAAATAATCAACTAACCCAAAGGAATCGCAGAGTGGCCAGATTGTAAGGGCTGTGTTGATGAGAAAAGGCTGGGATAGACTGTAAAGTTCCTCATGTGTGAAGTTAAGGGAGAAACCTTATAAAATTCTGCAAAGTCCAGTCAAGTTTCCCCCAAAAGTCAGACTCATCGTGTTGCTTCTTTATAGCACTGTGAGATACAGTCAAGTGAAATAGTGTCCAAACTTCACAGGGAAACATCCTACAGTGTAGTACGACTGTATTCAGTCAAGGTATCCTTCCCCTATTTAGATGAGAGGAAACATTTGAGGATATAAATAATTCAAAGAGTATATGCTATGTCCCTCTCTGAAGAAGGTGTTTTAAGAAAAGACTATAAATAACAAACAACAGGTAGCACAAGTCAGGGAAAGAAGAGAGTAAAAAAAAATAGTGGCGAGAAATGGTATATAGGTATGGTAAAAATATATCGCCTGGAAATACATGCAATGTCATTGTGAGTGAAGGACCCTAGAAAAGATACATGCTATAACCAAGTTTAGTAATAGCTCAGACCTAGATGGACTAAATAGTCTCAGAAAAAACAAACAAACTATGAGCTGGGAGAGGAAGAAGGTTTTCTAAAACTCTCATTTTATGGGGGGATGTGAGGGGAATAGAGATGAGGAAAAGAAGTGATGAGAAACAGTGGAATAAACAGCTTGTATAAGTCGGGGAAGTAACACTCTAACACGAAGGAATTGTAGCTGTATTAAGAAACTCAGTAAGGGAATGATAGCTATTAGCTGAACTGAGACCATTAAAGGAACAGAAAAGCCCAGTAGATCTTCCTGTTTAGCAAGGAAACAAAAGAATAGTAAATTATTAATACTAGGAAATGAAAGTAAAAGAAATAATTAGGAAACTGCCTTTGAAATAAGTAATAAAGCAAGTTGAAAGGAGTAAAATAAAGAGTGTCAAGTCATTGCATTAAATATAAATAGACTAAATTCCTGTAGAAAGGGTTAAAAGTAAAAGGGATATGTGTTATTTACATGGAACATGCTTAAAATAAAGTGAAAATGCAAGGTTGATCATGAAGTGGTGGCAAAGATACCAGAAAATGGAGAAAAAAAAAAATCCAAAAAACAGTGTAGGAGTGCTAGTATCAGAAAGGGTGAAATTTAGGGTAAAAGTCCAAACAGGATGAAATATGATATTAAATAATGACAAAAAGTATAATTTGTGAAACATAAAAGTCAGGATCTTCGCACCAATTCACACAGCATGATTTATCAATTATATTTTTCCATAAATTGATTTTTCTTGCCTTAGTTTCAACAAAATGCTTAATTTTATTATTATAATAGATTTTAGTTGTAGTAAGAGACATAATCTAAACAATGAAAAAGTAATTATACTCAAAGTGTACAAAATTTCTGTTTTCATCAAAAATAGAAATTAATGCAAATATTAAAAAGGTAAAAATTCATTTACATATGATCATTATAGTTCTGTTCCTTTAAAAGTATTTAAAGTTATCTATTAAAAGTAAAAGACAAAATAATAATATTCTTTAAGGAAAGGTGACATTTAAAAATCAACTTTTGTTTCTAAAAATCTTATATGTTCTGGTATAGTGTTATAAGTGATAATTCTAGTTATTACTTTAAAATGTATATCTCAGAAATAACTAAATTTCCTTGTCAATTGCATTATTATGAACTTTCATCAGATCTTTAACCATGGTCATTTTTAAGTCTTTTGTCATTTACAGACAGTTCTGGGTGTACTCTGATGCTTTTGCAAATATGTTCCTATAAAAGGGTTTCATCTTCAAGGAGTTCATGGAAAAGACTCTGACAAGTACAGGTTTCTGGTAACTGACTCTGCTGCTGTACTGAATAAATAAGCATTTTCAGAACTCTAATGGAAAACTGATGAACTCATAAAAGTGCTAACAAAAGATCAAGATGAAAAAGAAATTAATTACATGGGAGTGAGTGAACTGATGAGGATGATTATAATTTTTGTGACTTTCTGTTTGAATAAAAAAAAAATCCCACAAGGACTCAGAGGCAAAAAATATACAAATCAGTTTTCACTGCAAAGTAAAGGAGCTGTTACAGTGGAGGATTCCTGGACTGAATGTCAATATTATGACATAGTATGAGTGTGTTTCGTGTTTGGTAATTGCAAGCATTGTTGCTTTTGCTGTGGTCATCCATTTACAATGCTTGGTGTCAGTCTGTTTATCACTCGTAAAAATAAAATACAGTGTGTGTGTGTGAAAAAAAAATAAAAATCAACTTGTGAAAATTTTCTTCTATTAAATATTTTAATAAAATAAAATTTCTCATTCTAATATATTCTAGTATTTTGGGAGTACTAGGGAAATGATCCTTCATGAAATAATTTATTGCATTCATAGCAAGTGAGAGGAAAGATTTGGGACAGTTACTTTTACTAGAGTACTAATCCCATTCACATCCTCTTTGAGCTTGAAAGCAATGTCCATCTCTGATATTAGCTGTAGAAGAAACTATAAACCTTGATGACATTTAGAATGAGTCCGTTTTGATTTTTAAAAATAATTTGATTTCATTAATATATATAAATACAGAAGTAGTTCTCAAAAGTAAACATCAAGTTATGAACCATTTGATCATGTGTGTGTATACATGTTATGTATATGTATTTCTGAAAAACAAATATGTATCAAGTTATCAGCAAAGTTTATGGTTGCTTGGTTGGCTTATGAGGGTTTTACTTTGGTTTTGCTTTTGTTTAATTTTGTAATTTTTCTACCATGGACATTTTCTGCTTAAAAAAAGTTTTACTTTTGGAAAAATACACAAAGATGAACCATCCTTCAAGTCCAACTTTTCTCATTCATACATTTTTATTGTATTTTAATTTTTTGTCTTGCCATGAAATATGAATTTTATTTCACAATGTGAAGTAGCACTTAGAGCTGACAGAGAAAAACAGCAATTATTATACTATAGTATGCAGCTTTTGGTAGCTTCGAATTCATCCAGTACCCTAGAAGCACAGACCTACATAGCATCAGGAAAGACTACCTTTTTTTCCCTCTTTTTATTTATTATTATTATTATTTTTAGAGTCCCTTTTAGTTTTGAGGACATAGGTTAGGAGAGGGGCAGAAATGTTTTCCCTGGGATGTTGGTGTGTAGACCATCAGATCCCACGTGAAGCACACACGTACGCTTCCAAAAAGTATTTGAGTGCATGTGCTTTGTGGTGTGAAAAGTCCTCCAAAACAGTACCCTGGGCAGGGGTCCATTTTGCTTGTGTTAAAGGCAGTTCTGATTACAAAATATCTTGAAATAATAAAGAGTAAGGTAAATGTTTTCTGTTAGAATTTATGGGACTAACAAGCGATGCACTCAAAGAAAATGTATGACTAAAATGCTATCATTTAAAAAATCTGGGGGACTTCCCTGGTGGTCCAGTGGTTAAGACTTTGCCTTCCAATGCAGGGGATGGGGGTTCCATCCCTGGTGGGGGAGCTAGGATCCCACATGCCTAGTGGCCAAGGAGCCACAACACGGAACAGAAGCAACATTGTTAACGGATTCAATTAAGACGTTAAAAATGGTCCACGTGAAAAAAATCTTTAAAAAAAAATCTGGTAGGAATTTAAATCACCTTAAGGCCAACTCTTTCATGTCCAAATTAAGGAAAAGAGTTGTCTGCAATATCAGCTTTGTGCTTGTTGTGGCCTTTTGGTTCCCAGTTTGTCCTCGTCCCTCTGAATTAGAGAAGTTTGCTGATATTTTCAGAGGGCATCATCCAGTAACTTCTTGGGAGCAGAGCTTTTCACAGGAGGAGACTGTGAGTCAGGGTTCAGGGAGTGACAGAGCAGAGCTCAGGAGCTCAGGGAAAGCTAGGCGTCCCGGACGTTTTAAGAAAAAATTTGCATTTGTGTTTAATCGGTAATTTTCTGAGTGGAAGATTCGGGGCTTTTTACCCCATGCTCAAAGAGATCCATGAAGGAGAATGCTACTGTGAGCCTCTGAGTGGTTTTTGTTGAGATATTTCTTGTTCCTGCCATTTGAAGTACCGTTTTCTAGTGTCCACTGTGGTCATTTGCCGACGTCCCCCACCCCAACTTTTTGGTCTTGTTTTCTTCTTTAAAGTAATTTATCTTAATTTTGTCCAAATTTTAGGATTTCTAGCAGGTTTCCTTTCATGAAAACCCACTTTAATATTGCATATTATTCTATGGAAGTTATTTGTTGTGACCTTTTTAGACATGAATATCCATTCAAAATGAATACTTATTTAATGTTAATTTAATTGATGAATGTTCCAGATAATATTTGACACAAACTTGATAAAGGTCTTTACATACAGTAAAGATTAGGTTAAAATGTAGTTTTGGTCTTTTTTATTTTCCATATAACAAGCGATTTATCATTTCTTGTTCTCCGTGGCATTTATAGTAGGCAGCTGCATGATAGTCATAAATTTAGCTTTTGCATTGTGCTAATTTTTGGCATATTTTCTGAAATGGAACAATTTCTAAAAGCCTGCACTGCAGGCATTTTAGGTAACCTCTTTGGTCATTTATAGGGAAAATATTCATGCTTTTAGAAAGCAAAGTATTCTACCTTTTTTCAAAAAATGCATTCTAGAGAACTTAACCTCTGAGTATTTCTTCTCTGACTACAGCTATCAAATTCCCATTTCTCTTATTTCTAATAATATTTCTCTTTATTCTCACCGTGACCCCCAGTCCCCTAGTCATTGTCTTTTTTCACAGTACATCTTCCTTTCATAGACAGTACATAACTACTTCAACTATGTTCAGTCCAGTGGGCTCTGATTCCTCTCTCTCAAAAATGCGGGATTTCCTGGGATCATTTCTTTCTGGTTTAGTGTCGCTGATACTCAATCTTGGATAATTCCCGCCGCTGAATATCTGTTTCTCTGCTTGCTGTTTGCAAACTTTTGCTGGAAATGTCAGGCAGTGGGCCAGTTTATTCGCCTACCAATTCAGTAAGTGCTAATTAATCTTGGTGCCCCTCTCCATCAGAAACACTTGTACTCAACTTGAATTTATCTCCTGGTTTCTTCTCCCCATTTTTTTTTTTCTTTTTTTTTTTTTTTGCGGTACGCGGACCTCTCACTGTCGTGGCCTCTCCCGTTGCAGAGCACAGGCTCCGGACGCGCAGGCTCAGTGGCCATGGCTCACGGGCCCAGCCGCTCCGCGGCATGTGGGATCTTCCCGGACCAGGATACAAACCCGCGTCTCCTGCATCGGCAGGCGGACTCTCAACCACTGCGCCACCAGGGAAGCCCTCTTCTCCTCATTTTTAGCTCCAAAATTTTCCATTTACCTCAAGTATCTGACCTAACTCTCTTCACTCTGGAGACAACTTGTCTGATTCTTTATTAATTTATCAAGGTTATCTGAGGTTTGTGTTTTTCCTGGTTCTCCTTTCCACATCAGATTTTCCCTGCATCTTCATTCATTTTCTGTCTTGCCTCTTCTGTTTGATAAAGAATTTTATTTCGTCCCACTTGAAGCTTGCTTTCCACTCGGGCACTCAGTCCAAACTTTGTCTGCTTCCCTTTGGACCAGTCTGCTCCACCCTTGGCATTTTCAGTATTGTAACTTTCTCAGAATTCTTCCTTGCAGTTAAAAAATAATAATCGCCAAAGAATACTGAGTACTCCCAATCTACTGACACTCTACTGCACGTTTTATGTTAAGTATTTCATTTGATCATTAGGATAATCCTGTGTGGCAAATCCTATTATTAGTTCCATTTATGGATGAACAAACTGAATCTTAATCAAATTTCAAAAATGGGACTCAAATCTAGGCCTGTATGACTCGAGAGCAAGTAATCTTAAGAATCTAGTTCCCTATAGTGTTACTTTTCTTCTTTTTTTTTATTATCAAACTTATTGGGGAGGGGGGAAATCTACCTTTGATTTCTTAAATGTTTTATTCTCAGTTTGCTGGTTAATCACATCAGTGTATCTCATCCATTGACATAGGCCTCCTTCATGCCCTGTCTTAGCTCAGACTTCGGTGGTGTTTGACACTGTCATCAGTGAGACAACTTCTTCCATTTTGAATTTCTCTTCTGCCTAGCCTCCTTCAATCTTGTGGTCTATTCACACCTCTCCTCTCACTCATCTTTCCTTGGTATCTTCTTCTCTCCCCAGATACTATGTTCCCTAAGGTTATGTCTCTGGGTTCTGTCTGCTGTAGAATCTATACTCTGCGTATCTCCTCTTCTCCTAAGGTTTCAAGCACCATCTATAGGTTAGTGTCTCTCTAACATAAACATTAACTTGGAAGTCTCTCTCAATAGCCAGATGGGAATTTCCACCTGCCCCATGGTCATCTCTAAGGGCAATCAGTATATCCATAAAACAAGTCATTATTTCTCTGAAGCCTTCATTCACTCAACCTGACTTGTTTTCTCATCCAAGACACTGCCAGCCACTCATTTGGCTAAGAAGTTTTGGCCTCTGCTTCTCCTTTATCTCCCATAATCAGTTGGTCATTGGATCCTATTGGTGCTGTTTCAGAAGGTTCTGCTTCCTTGTTCTCCTTTCCTTTGTCTCTTGCCTGTGCCCTTGATTTCACCATCTCTCTGTGAATATCACCTATCACAGTAGCCTGGACTGCTTGCCTCTCACCATTGCTTTATTCAGTTCAGTCTTTGCCCCAGTAGCTTTGCATAAACAGAGGAGGAGAAGAAAGGAGGAGGAGGGGGAGGGGGACACATGATGAACCTAGATATGATTTTATTCATTTTTAAAATTTTTAAATTTTTATTTATTTATTTTGCAGTACGCGGGCCTCTCACCAATGTGGCCTCTCCCGTTGCGGAGCACAGGCTCCGGACGCGCAGGCTCAGCAGCCATGGCTCACGGGCCCAGCCGCTGTGCGGCATGTGGGATCTTCCCGGACCGGGGCACGAACCCGTGTCCCCTGCATCGGCAGGCGGACTCTCAACCACCACGCCACCAGGGAAGCCCCATTTTTTATTTTTTTAACCCTGACTCTACATCAGTTTACCTTTCTCTTCATCATAGTTTTGTGCATTTCCCTTTGTTACCCAGTCTTTCCAGCACCTGTTTTTTTATGTGGGGCTGACTCCATTCTCACCTGGAGGAGAGCACGTGATCCATGCCCAGCCAGTCAGCAAGTGACCATGATAACTGGCTTAGAGTTAGAGCCACTCAGAGTTCAACTAGAGCATGCATTCCCCATGGGGGTGGTAGTGCCCCCAAGGAGGTAAAAATGGGCTCTTGGGGGGCGGTGAGAAAATCTTCAAATCACATGACAGTGATTTGTGGCCCTCCAGAGCTCAACCCTGCTGCTCAACATTACCTGACAAAAGTCTTATTCCTTAGTTTCCTGAGAAGGGGACAACTAGGAAGAACTATGTTAGAAGTCTCTTTAGGGGAATGATAATGAAAGAAGCTTGAGAAACATTGAGCTATTGTAACTGAAAGAGAGAGAGACTTTCATTTCTTGGAGGACTGGGATCTGAAAAAAAAAAAAACAAACCCTAGGTTTGTATTTCTGCAGCCCTCTAATACCACACAGCAATAGTATGTGTGAAGGTAGAGCCGGAATGAGGAAGCAAAACCGAGGATGAATGGAAGAGGTTGGGTCCTGACCACATCCTTGTGCCCCTGAATTCACCTGTTTCACCAGTAAAAACTAATGGTAGGCTTCTGAATTTTGTAGGCAAATTTTTATTTTTGGTTACGCCATTTAGGGTTGTTTTTATTTTATTTTACTTTAGCTTTTTAATTAAAGTTTAGTTGATTTACAATGTTGTGTTAGTTTCAGGTGTATAGAAAAGTGATTCAGTTGTATGTACATATATATCTATTTTTTTTCAGATTCTTTTCCCTTATAGGTTATTATAAAATATTGAATAGAGTTCTCTGTGCTATACAGTAGGTCCTTGTTGTTTATCTATTTTATATATAATAGTGTGTATAGGTTAATCCCAAGCTCCTAATTTATCCCTCCCCCTTCCCCTTATGGTTAGAAGTTTGTTTTCTATGTCTGTGAGTCTGTTATTTTAGTTTTTTAATCACTTTCCACCGTAACAACACTTAAGGATATTCTGACTCTGCTGGTGTTTATACATACTTCTCTACTACCCATCTTCTCTTTCAATTTTATCATAAATTATACATTCATGCCTTGTTGTCTTCGCTTGGGTTTTTGTTCTCAGCCATAAAGTTCTTAAGTTTCTACATTGTAAACTCCTCTTTTAAAGACATGTTAAATATGACATGTATATACCATAGTCTTCAGTGAATCTCTCCCACACCTTACTGTAATAGAAATTTATCCATAAGTGATCTTAGAATTTTTCATGATGTGTTTTTTAAAAATGTTGATATGTCTATATCTTAGTGAGATGGTGAGATTTCGGAGTTTTTATGGACCCTTTTATTCAATTTTGTATCTCCAGGTACTTGTAGAGTGCTTTCAAAATAAGAACTGCTCAAGAAAATGGATTTAATTGCATTTTCACTAGCAAATTGCTGTGCATATCTAATTTTTCCTCAACATTTCTGAAGAGAAGAGGGAAGCTGATTATCAGAAAAGTATCTACACAAATCAAAGAAATAAAACCTAACCCAAAGGGAAGAGACTCAGGATTCCATCAGTGCTGAAGTAACTGGGTCCGTACACACTTAGGCAATTTTGCCACTTGAGTGAATGGAGTGTGTGAATGGGTGGTGGGAAGACTCTCATCACAGTGGTCCAAAATGGTGGTTGGTACTGAGAAGAGGATCATTATAGAGCTCCAGTGTCCCCAAGGGATGTGCTGTTGCATAATGCATGAATCGAGGCTAATTTGTGTTGGAGCTAACATCCTTCATCAGACTAAAGGCAAGTATGCCACTTGACAAAATTGTAGGTGTAGAGCAGAGTTGCTGAGAATACTGATTTCATAGCCAGACAGGGATTATAATAGTAAAAATTGGCACATTTAGTTGTAGCAAAGCTGACTTTCTGAAGCTTTAAAAAATACTAGGTTTTCACCATATTATAAGACAGCAAAGCTTTAATATTGTCTTTTCCTCCTCTGTTTTCATCATATCTTCAACCAGAATGTTTTTCCAGCTTTATTGAGACATAATTGACATATAACATTGCGTAAGTTTAAGGTGTAATATGTATACGATTTCATATATATATTTATCGCAAAATGATTACGACAGTAGGGGTAGTTAACACATCCATCACCTCACACAGTTACAGTTTTCTTCGGTGTGGCAAGCACTTTATAAATCTACTCTTTCTCTATCAGAATTCATATTGCAAGTTTATACATGCACACCAAGTACAAAATTCTGTGGAGTTTAATTTAGGATTAAATTAAAAGAATAAGAGGAAAAAAATCACATACACATAAAATCAACTTATCTTTTTTCTTTTCACTAAATGTAATTTTACTCAAGTTGAATTAAAGTATTTAATATAAAATAAAAGTACTAATACTCGTAGTCATTTATATATGAATACAGTAAAGACTTTCTAAGCGTAAAATCATTGTCTGATACTAGAAAGGAAAAGACTGATAGTTTTGACTTCACAAGAAATAACAACTCTTCAACATTAAAAGTTTCATATATAAATAATCGTATTTAACTAACGTGACAAATAGAACAAAAGCCTTTAATATAAAAATTGTACTTCCAAATCAATAAGAAAACTGTTAATTAAAGTGGATGAATAACATTTACATTAGTATAAAATGGAAGTAAAACTATGAAAGAATTATTGAACTTCAACAATCTTAAAAGTGAAACAAATGAAAGCAGCATATATAATTTTCACTTGCAAATTTTGAGAGCATTAGAGAAAATGTTCCTAATGGTGAGATTAAAAGATAAATGACTGGTAGAAGCATACAGTCGTTTTGCCTTTCAAGCAAGCAATTTGACAGTAAATATCAAAATATTTAAAGATGTTTATTTTTATTTTCTTTGAGTCAGTAATTCTGCTTCTAGGAGTTTGCTGTAAGCACTAATCATTGATGCAACTGTGGGTTAATTGCAGTAATATTTATAACAGTGAAAGCTTGGAATAGCACAAATGTTCGAAATTTAATAATGGATCACATGCATTATAGTATAGCACAAAATATAAGCATTAAATTATGCGTTCAAAAATTTTAGTTATGTAACAATCATGAAGGTAACCACGTAAAAGTCACTGATTATTTGCCAAGCCCTGTGCTGAAGACTTTGGTGTAATACCTCATATCATTTTCACAGCCATCCAGGAAAGATAATGTTTTAAAAATGTTTATTGTTTTAGCATTTTATTTATTAATTTATTTATTTTGGCCTCACCGCTGGCATGCAAGATCTTAGTTCGCCGACCAGGGATCGAACCCATGCCCCCTGAAGTGGAAGCGCAGATTCTTAACCACTCAATGGCCAGGGAAGTCCCAAGGAAAGATGATTTTTCTGTGTTAAGCATAGTAAAATGAAGCTCAGAGAAGTTAAATATCTTGCCTTTGTTCACAGCAAGTAATTTATGAAGCCTGGATATAAATCCAGGAAATTGTCTCTGGAGCCCACTTTTAACTTCTGTACTAGACTGTCACCGGAATGGTCAGTGATCACAATCCAGTATGGTGAAAACAAGTATGATACTGTGCTTAATATAAGGTGTGATCCAGACAAGCAGAAATATTTACTGGGGGTCTTATCCCTGTTCTGGTGCAAGTAACTCTGACCTCTCAAGGGGGGTACTATTTGTTCAGTTGAACAGGACATCAAGCCTCCATGCCTTTATTGGGGATTGGCAGGTTTTCTCCTGTTTATTTTGGGTCTTGTAATGTCTATTCCTTCTGGGATGTAAAATTCCACCCGATTGGCCATTGGTACCGTTTTCCTCTTGGATATCAAGACTGGTTTAGAATAAGGTGGTAGAAAGAATGGAAAGTTGAAGTGTGAAAAGAGTGACTTGAAATGTTAAAACAGATTAGTCAATTACAAAGATGAGAGGAACAATACTCTTTCCAAAGACTGACTAACCTTTGAGATTTACCAAAAATAGGACATTTGATTAGGTCCTGTGACTTTGGTCAGCATAATTGTCAACTATTGCCATTGACCTTCTAATTATTTTAAAATACAAGAAAGCTATCTGGATGCATTCTAGTTTATTCTAGACCTGGCCACGATCTATCTGGGAGCCTGTCTTTTACATTTAAACATTACTTGTATATTTTAACTCTTAAATAAAATATATGTTTGACCTTATAGTTATATTAATACTCTCTCTACAAACAGCCTAGACCAAAATAGTTTGATATCCTTATTTTCATCTTTAGAGGTGAGAAACTGGAACAAGGTCATGTCCTCTTAAATCCAAGGAGTGTTTTATTTATACTTGCTTGCCCCCTTCCTTTGTATGCTTTATTAGAGGAAGGATTACCACATGAATAATTAAAGTTTTCAATGTACACGGCAGAGATAAGTAAATAATTACAAGCAAAAACTTATTTTTATTTAAAGTAAAAGCAGCTGCAGAGGAGAATTTAAGATGGTGCTGACATTCTCAAGAAAGGACAGGTTCCTTCTACCTTCCCACATTTTAATACACTTATTCAAAATGGTGAGTAGCCTGGAGATTCTCACAAGGACCGCTTTTCCTCTTTTGTTTCAGATCCGTTAGTGGAATATTTTGGTACCCTTAGAGCTGCACAATATGGTTTTCTGGGTTACTATTTCCTTTCTGGCAGTATCTTAATACAAGTACAGAAAATGGAAAAATTATCTTTATAGCCTCCATTTTATTGCAGAAGCAATGCAGGGATTAATCAATTTGCAGCTAGAAAAAAAATCCCTAAATTATTAAGCAAACTTTGAAAATTTATTAACTTGCAATCTGCAGAAGGATTTTTGCTATCTTTGTTTTCTCTGTTGCTGAGAGAAAATGAGAAACTTACATGAAAAATGGATTCACCCCAAGTTCATATTCTGCATGGTAATATTTGTGTAAGCCCTGTTAAAATCTCCACGTTTTGATTCTCCAGCATGAACCCTTTTTGTCGCTACTCTGTGTTTTCAGAACACTTCTAGTCTGGCGTGAGTTCCTCTCAATAAATTCCCATATCCATAAATTCCAATCTCAGGGCCTTTTTCCCATGCTGCCTCTCTGGGGGCTCCTTATCTGTTTCTCTGCCCCATCTGATCAGTGCCCAGTGAGCAATGACCAAAGGTCAGGGACCTTTCTACCTTTTCCATCACTAAGTTTCCTATTCTGTTCACTAGAAATCATTTAATGGAGTTCGAGGCAATGGTGCCATCCTTCCTTTAAAAAAGGCAAGTTGTAATCTTAAAATCATTTTTCATATTTTTTGTTATAAGAATGTAGTTTTTAAAAAAAATAATTTATTTAGCAAGGATGGCAAACTACGCTATTCATGTTTTGGAATTTATATGAAGAAAGTATGGAATTTATATGAAGGAAAGAAAAATGATCTCTCTCTCTTTTCTTGAATTGTAAAGTTTCATTCAGAGAGGTGACTAAATAACCTGAAAAAGAGAATAAAAGGCAATTTGGAGTAAATTCTTTTCTAATATAATAATTTTTTCAGCATTTTTTACGCCTCAAAGTAGATTTTCTTTGTGCTTTAAATAATGTGCACTCTTTTGGAAGCTGGTAGGAACTCTTAAGATCACCACAGTGCTCTTTAAGTACTATTTCAGTGGTTTAAACTATGCTCCCTCCTGCTCTGTTCTTCTGACCTAAAAGTAAATGTTGAAAGAGGCCTAAAATATAGTATGGGATTTGATTACACATTGAAGGAAATCTGATTCAACTAGTTAAAACATTAAGCGTTATTTTAATTTTATTTGGCTTTAAAGAGCCTCATTTGTTTTTGATAATTTTCCCCTTAGAAACATATTCCCAGTTGGGTGATGTTATGAACCTTCCATGCAAATAAGCAGTGTTACTTCTTCGCATATGTGTCTTACGTATTTGCCTTAAAACTTGCCTAGTGTAAATTACCTTAAGAAAACAATTTTTAAAAAAAAGCCAAGAGAGTAAATTCTAGATAAGCTGAGAACATGACTTTTAAACAAATAAATACCTCTCACCTCTAGGTCACCACACACACACACACACACACACACACACACACACACACACTTATACACACCCCTATTCCTTGAGGAGCTGAAGAGTTCCCCACAGTCCATTTGTGTTATGATTTCCCAAAAGATACTGCATGTATTACATGCATTTGGTTGAAAGAACAACACATGTTCACATTCACGCAGACACACACGTACACATTACTTATATCTTCTCCAAATAATCGCATCTTTTCCCATATCTTCAGTTCTCATCTCTAGATGATTGGCTTTCAACTGTTACTATCATGAAGGTTGCCCAAGTCTACATCTGCAGTCCAGTTGGGCTCCCCAACTTCAATGCTGTGATCAAAAGCTCTTTATTAGCTACATTATCAAGTTTAATGTCTCTATTGTGGCTTTGAAGGCTTTCTGCATTATAACTCCAGTCTATTATTACAGACTCATCTTCATTCTTTTCTTTCTTCTTCTGCCTGATAGAATTAAACTAACTGTCAAACCCAACTCGCCTCCCCAGAAGGACTATCTCAGGCACTTAATTTATCTCTCACTTGCTTCCCTGTTCCCTTCCTCAGGGCTCAACTCCCATGCTCAGAAACCATAGGTCTCTCCTGTAGTTTAAACCCTAGGCTCTGGAGCAGTAAAAGGGGTTTGGTTGCTTTATTTGACTTTCAGCCACCAGTGGGATATCATCTTTCCCTCCTTGGAACCCTAATGCATATTTATACAGAACCTCTGAAGACACTTTATTTCTGGAGTTGTGTTTTTCCCTGATCAAAGTGAAGATGCCTTGACTACAGGGGTAGTTCTTCTGAAATATAATATCTAACATTTTCCTCATTATTTTTGCACGTAAACTTGCTCTTCTCTATTTCTACAAATCCAGTAGGTCCAGCCTAGAAAGCTGAAGTCCATTCTTCCCTCGTCCCTACAGCCACTTATTAGCAAATCCCATCGTATCATCTGAAGTATCACATGCCCAATCACCTCACATTGCAGCCACAGCAGAACAAGGGACGTACCAAGGCTTTCCTTCCAGTTAAGCTTTCCCTCCAGTTAAGCTGCTGATCCCACACCTGCTGGAGCAGGCAGCTTCCTGATCAGCCCAACATCAGTAACCTCCTCCAAGTAAGAAGCAGCAGCTGCTTCTTGGTTCTGAGGGTAGTTATTTAATGGAGCTATAGTTTCCTCTTCATTATCTTAGAGAACTTAATGGACAGATAAAACTGAAGATACGAAAACAGACAAGTCTTGGTAAATAAGAATATCAGCTTATTACTACGCCATTCTCCTGGAGGAACTTTGACATACAGAGTATGTTCCAGGTCCTGAAACAGGACAGCAGGCACTGAAGAAAGAACTTCTTTTAATCACAAGGAAGAGAAAAGTTGGTCACACTTTATCTCCATATATCAAAGATTCAGACTTAACACTTGCCAGAAAACAGGAAAAGAAGCCTTCTCTTTGCCAAATTCACATACATGAATTGCTTTAAAATTTTACATACAACATCAAAGGAGCAATCTTTGAAGAAATAATGACAAAGCTGGACTTAATTAAAACTGGAAACTTGTGTTCTGCAAAAAACAATGTCAAGAGTATGAGAAGACAAGGCACAGACGGGGAGAAAATATTTGCAAAAGACATGTCTGATCAAGAACTGTTATCCAAGGGATACAAAGGACTCTAAAGACTCAACAATAAGAAGGTAAACAACCCGATTAAAAAATGGTCCAAAGACCTTAACAGACACCTCACCAAAGAAGATATACGGATGACCAATAAGCATATGAAAAGAAGCTCCACGTACTATGTCATCAGGGAAATGCAAATTAAAACAACAACGAGATCTCACTGCATACCTATAAGGATGGCCAGGATCTGGAACTCTGACAACACCAAATACTGGGAGGGATGTGGAGTAACAGGAGTGCAAAACGCTGCATCCACTTTGGATGTTTGGAAAGTTTGTCACTTTCCTACAGAACTAAACATATGCTTACCACATGATCCAGCAGTCATGCTCCTTGATGTCTATCCAAAGGAGGTGAAGACATATGTCCACACGAAGACCTGTACAGACATGTTTATTGCAGCTGTATTCATAATTGTCCAAATTTGGAAGCAACCAAAATACCCCTTAGTAGACGAATGTATAAGTAAATAAACTGTGGTACATCCAGAAATGGAATATTATTCAGTGCTGAAAAGAAATGAGCTGTTAAGCTATGCAGGATATGCAGGAACCTAAACACATATTACTAAGTGAAAGAAGCCACTCTGAAAAGTCTACATAATGTATGATTCCAACTTACGATATTCTGGAAGAAGGCAAAACTATCGAGATGGTAAAAAGTCCAGTGGTTGCCAGGGGTTGGAGAGGGGCATAGAGGGAGAACACAGAGGACTTTCAGGCCAGGAAAAAATACTCTATATGACACTGTAATGATGGATACATATCATAATGCACTTGTCTAAATCCATAGAATGTTCAACATCAAGACTGAACCCTAAGGTCAGTGTAGGTTTATCAGTTGTAACCAATGTCCCACTGTGATAGGGGATGTTGACAATGGGGGAAGCTTTACATGTGATGGGGCAGGGGGTGTATGGGAAATTTCTGTACCTTCTGCTCAATTTTTCTGTGAATCTAAAACTGCTTTAAAAAAACAGTGTCTTAAAAAAATTCCTTAATGAAGTAACCAGGGGCAGTCTATCCATACTTCCACTTCATTCTCACCCTCATTGCTAAGTAAGAATAAATTAAGAAGGAGAAAATACAAAGGAGTATTGGGGAACCCTGACTGTTAATGTTTCCTTACTTTACTTTTACAAGAGGAAAAACTGCAGACTTTTACAAAATGTTGCCCCCTCTAGTAAGAAATCTAGCTAGCAGGAATAAGATAGAAATCTTTATTCATTTTCACAGAACTGTGCTACAATAATTACTGCTAAGGCAGGCAGTGAGTACTAAATATAATGTAGAGATTATATTTGAAAATTTCCCTCCATTTTAAGATTCAAGAAAAACATTGTAACAACTCTCAGAGGGAGTGGTGACAAAACCAAAGAGAGGACACCTGCCCTATCTACTGTTGTGGTAGTCATTGGTTGTTCTTGGATATTTTCAGTTCTCTACTCTTTCCAGGCAGGTGGTAGAAATGTACTTCTAAGGCTCCTTAGAGTTACGTGTGCTCACATGAGTTGTGTAGGCCAATGACATAGAAGCAGGACATATGCATCGCTTCTGGACACAAGTAGCTAAGAGTTTGGTGTGTCCATTCACCATGTTTTCTTCCCTGTGGGATGATGCCTGGTGATGCTCCAGGAGGTGGCGGTTCCATCGACCCGAGATTCCCTGTGATGATGACAGGAAGCAGAGCCTGGTGTTGACTGTAATATGAACACATGGTGTGAACAAGTTGCTTACTGTATCAGAACCTGAGATTATTGGTAAAACTCAAGAACTTTTTTTTTTTTTTTTTGCGGTACGCAGGCCTCTCACTGTTGTGGCCTCTCCCGTTGCGGAGCACAGGCTCCGGACACGCAGACTCAGCGGCCACAGCTTACGGGCCCAGCCGCTCAGCAGCACGTGGGATCTTGCCGGACCGGGGCACGAACCCGCGTCCCCTGCATTGGCAGGCGGACTGTCAACCACTGCGCCACCAGGGAAGCCCTTAAGAACTTTTAAGTCCAGTATTCAAGCAGAAATTAATGAATTTAAAGAAAAAAGAGAAAAGCTCTAGGACCTATGAGACATTATCTGAAACAACAGAACAAAGAGTAGCATAATACTCTAGGAGCAGATAAATGATGCTGTAGTTCAGGAGAAAAGAATATAATTATATGCATATTTAGGAAACATATGCTTTGTGTCCTTAATAAAATCTAAGAAACTAGTAATTCTTGAATAAAGAGATTACAAAGAATAAAGTGATAAAAAAGATGAAGGGAAGCTGCCAGAGATGAGAGCTGAGAGTAAAAGAGAGCTGGCTGAGATACGGAAAATATTTGGAGATTAAAAATGCAAAAGTGAGGGCTTCCCTGGTGGTGCAGTGGTTGGGAGTACGCCTGCCGATGCAGGGGACACGGGTTCGTGCCCCGGTCCGGGAGGGTCCCACGTGCCGCGGAGCGGCTGGGCCTGTGAGCCATGGCCGTTGGGCCTGCGCATCTGGAGCCTGTGATCCACAACGGGAGAAGCCACGGCAGTGAGAAGCCCACGTACCGCAAAAAAATAAAAATAAAAAAAAATGCAAAAGTGAAATGGAAGTCTTTATTGGATATAATAATGAGAAAAATTGACACTATAGAAAAAGAGGAAGAATATTGTACTAGGGACTCAATGCTTTCATTATAAAAAGAAATAAGTAAAATAAATTCATGATGTTACTAAAACAAAGAAGACACAGTTAATGACTGTTGGAGCAGATTTTAATTGAAATACAGGGAAACAAAAAGTAGCAATGACAAAATACCTGGCTACTTAAAAAATAATTCTTACATGCCTAGTAATATAAACACAGAGGATAGTAAATAGTCAAACTGACAATAAGAAAAATATTTTAGGCATAAATGTGAAAAAATTTTTGAAAAGAGAACCTTAAATGTGGTTGGAAATCTCATTATGGTAATCATTGTTCAAGAAAAGATATATTGGGCTTCCCTGGTGCTGCAGTGGTTAAGAATCTGCCTGCCAATGCAGGGAACACGGGTTCGAGCCCTGGTCCGGGAAGATCCCACATACAGTGGAGCAACAAAGCCCGTACACCATAACTACTGAGCCTGCGCTCTAGAGCCTGAGAGCCACAACTACTGAGCTCGCGTGCCACAACTACTGAAGCCCATGCGCCTAGAGCCCGTGCTTCACAAAGAAAGAAGCCACTGCAATGAGAAGCCTATGTACCACAATGAAGAGTAGCCCCCGTTCACCACAACTAGAGAAAGCCCATGCACAGAAATGAAGACCCAATGCAGCCAAAAATAAATAAATAAATAAATAAAATTTATAAAAAACAAAAAAAGGAAAAGATACATTTTCAAAATTGGTACCTGAAGAAGTAGCAAGCATGATTATATCACTAACCTTGAGAGATACTAAAAATTTATCAAAGAATTATCTCCAGTAGAGCCCTGGCTGCAAAGGTTATTTCAAAATTTCTGGCACATAACGAGGAAAGTCTTTAGGGCATTTTACAATGTTCACACAGCATTGAAATTAATACTAGAAAACTAACAAAAAAGAACATTGCACATCAATGTCAACTAAAATAAGTGTATCCAGGAACCTTAAATAAAATGCAAATAACTTGAATTCAACAGGATACAAATGAGGAACAAAATGAATTGGACTTTTAAAATATATTATCTATTAAATCACAAAATATAATTTTTTAAACATCTTTATTGCAGTTTAATTGCTTTACAATGGTGTGTTAGTTTCTGCTGTATAACAAAGTGAATCAGCTATAAATATACATATATCCCCATATCCCCTACCTCTTGGGTCTCCCTCCCACCCTCCCTATCCCAGCCCTCTAGGTGGACACAAAGCACTGAGCTGATCTCCCTGTGCTATGTGGCTGCTTCCCACTAGCTATCTGTTTTACATATTGTAGTGTATATATGTCCATGCCAATCTATCACTTCGTCCCAGCTTACCCTTCCCCCTCCCCGTGTCCTCAAGTCCATTCTCTACATCTTTGTCTTTATTCCTGTCCTGCCTCTACGTTCTTCAGAACCTCTTTGTTTTTTTCTTTAGATTCCATATATATGTTTTAGCATACGGTAATTGTTTTTCTCTTTCTGACTTACTTAAGGCTGTATGACAGTCTCTGGGTCTGTCCACCTCACTACAAATAGCTCAGTTTTGTTTCTTTTCATGGCTGAGTAATATGCCATTGTATATATGTGCCACATCTTCTTTATCCATTCATCTGTAGATGGATTCATCATTAGTGTATAGGAATGCCAGAGATTTCTGTGCATTAATTTTGTACCCTGCTACTTTCCAAAATTCACTGTTTAGCTCTAGTAGTTTTCTGGTTGCATCTTTAGATTCTCTATGTATAGTATCATGTCATCTGCAAACACTGACACTTTTATTTCTTCTTTTCCATTTTGGATTCCTTTTATTTCTCTGTTTTCTGTGGCTAAAACTGTGTTGAATAATAGTGGTAAGGGTGGGCAACCTTGTCTCATTCCTGATCTTAGTGGAAATGGTTTCAGTTTTTCACCATTGAAGACTATGCTGGCTGTGGGTTTGTCATATATGACCTTTAATTTGTTGAGGTAAGTTTCGGGTTTTTTTTTGCGGTATGCGGGCCTCTCATTGCTGTGGCCTCTCCCGTTGCGGAGCACAGGCTCCGGACGCGCAGGCTCAGCGGCCATGGCTCACGGGCCCAGCCGCTCCACAGCATGTGGGATCTTCCCGGACAGGGGCATGAACCCATGTACCCTGCATCGGCAGGCGGACTCTCAACCATTGTGCCACCAGGGAAGCCCAGTAAGTTTCCTTTAGGCCTACTTTCTGGAGGGTTTTTATCATAAATGATGTTGAATTTTGTCCGAGCTTTTTCTGCATCTATTGAGATTATCATATGGTTTTTGTCCTTCATTTTGTTAATACGGTGTATCACATTGATTGATTTGAATATAATGAAGAATCCTTGCATTCCTGGGATAAACCCCACTTGATCACGGTGTATGATCCATTTAATGTGCTGTTGGATTCTGTTTGCTAGTATTTTGTTGAGGACTTTTGCATCTATGTTCATCAGTGATATTGGCCTGTAGTTTTCTTTTGTGGCATCTTTGTCTGTTTTTGGTATCAGGGTGATGGTGGCCTTGTAGAATGAGTTTGGGAGTGTTTCTCCCTTTGCTATATTTTGGAAGAGTTTGTGAAGGATCGATGTTAACTCTTCTCTAGATGTTTGATAGAATTTGCCTGTGAAGCGATGTGGTCCTGGGCTTTTGTTTGTTGGAAGATTTTTAATCACAGTCTCAATTTTAGTGCTTGTGATTGGTCTATATTTTCTATTTCTTCCTGGTTCAGTCCCAGAAGTTTCTGCTTTTCTAAGAATGTGTCCATTTCTTCGTTTTTGTCCATTTTATTGGCATATAGTTGCTTGTAGTACTATCTCATGATCCTTTGTATTCCTGCAGTATCAGTTGTTACTTCTCCTTTTTCATTTCTAATTCTATTTATTTGAGTCTTCTCCCTTTTTTTCTTGATGAGGCTGACTAATGGTTTATCAATATTTTTTATCTTCCCAAGGAACCAGCTTTTAGTTTTATTGATTTTTGCTATTGTTTCCTTTATTTCTTTTTCATTTATTTCTGATCTGATCTTTATGATTTCTTTCCTTCTGCTAACTTTGGGGTTTTTTTGTTTGTTCTTCTTTCGCTAATTGTTTTAGGTGTAAGGTTAGGTTGTTTATTTGAGATGTTTCTTGTTTCTTGAGGTAGGATTGTATTGCTATAAGCTTTCCTCTTAGAACTGCTTTTGCTGCATCCCGTAGGTTTTGGGCCATCGTGTTTTCTCATTTGTTTCTAGGTATTTTTGATTTCCTCTTTGATTTCTTCAGTGATCTCTTGGTTATTAGTAGTGTATTGTTTAGCCTCCACGTGTTTGCCTTTTTTACAGATTTTTTTCCTTTAATTGATATCTAGTCTCATAGCCTTGTGGTCAGAAAAGATACTTGATACGATTTCAATTTTCTTAAATTTACCAAGGCTTGTTTTGTGACCCAAGATATGTTCTGTCCTGGAGAATGTTCCATGAGCACTTGAGAAGAATGTGTATTCTGTTGTTTTTGGATAGAATGTCCTATAAATATCAATTAAGTCCATCTTTTTCAATGTGTCATTTAAAGCCTGTGTTTCCTTATTTATTTTCATTTTGGATGATCTGTCCATTGGTGAAAGTGGGGTGTTAAAGTCCCCTGCTATGATTGTGTTGCTGTCGATTTCCCCTTTTATGGCTTTTAGCATTTACTTTATGTATTGAGGTGCTCCTATGTTGGATGCATAAATAGTTACAATTGTTTTATCTTCTTCTTGGGTTGATCGTTTGATCATTATGTAGTGTCCTCCTTTCTCTCTTTGTAATAGTCTTTATTTTAAAGTTTGTTTTGTCTGATATGAGAATTGCTACTCCAGCTTTCTTTTGATTTCCATTTGCATGGAATATCTTTTTCCATCCCCTCACTTTCAGTCTGTATGTGTCTCTAGGTTTGAAGTGGGTCTCTTGTAGACAGCATATATACAGGTCTTGTTTTTGTATCCATTCAGCCAGTCTATGTCTTTTGGTGGGAGCATTAGATCCATTTACATTTAAGGTAGTTATTGAGATGTATTTTCTTATTACCATCTTCTTAATTGTTTTGAGTTGTTATTGTAGGTCTTTTCCTTCTCTTGTGTTTCCCACCTAGAGTAGTTCCTTTAACATTTGTTGTAAAGCTGGTTTGGTGGTGCTGAATTCTCTTAACTTTTGCTTGTCTGTAAAGCTTTTGATTTTTCTGTCAAATCTGAATGAGATCCTTGCTGGGTAGAGTAATCTTGGTTGTAAGTGTTTCCCTTTCATCACTTTATTTTATTATTATTATTTTTTGTGCTACGTGGGCCTCTCACTGTTGCGGCCTCTCCCGTTGCAGAGCACAGGCTCCGGATGTGCAGGCTCAGCGGCCATGGCTTACGGGCCCAGCCGCTCCGCAGCATGTGATATCTTCCCAGACCGGGGCACGAACCCACGTCCCCTGCATCGGCAGGTGGACTCTCAACCACTGCGCCACCAGGGAAGCCCCATCACTTTAAATATGTCCTGCCACCTCCTTCTGGCTTGCAGAGTTTCTGCTGAAGGATCAGCTGTTAACCTTATGAGGAATTCCCTTGTATGTTATTTATTGCTTTTCCCTTGCTGCTTTTAATATTTTTTCTTTGTATTTAATTTTTGATAATCTGATTAATTTGTGTCTTGGGGTGTTTCTCCTTGGATTTATCCTGTATGGGACTCTCTATGTTTCCTGGACTTGATTGACTATCTCCTTTCCCATATTATGGAAGTGTTTAACTACAATCTCTTCAAATATTTTCTCAGTCCTTTTTTTTTTTTTTCTCTTCTTCTTCTGGGACCCCTATAATTCGAATGTTGATGCATTTAATGTTGTCCCAGAGGCCTCTGAGACAGTCCTCAATTGTATTCATTCTTTTTTCTTTATTCTGCTCTGCGGTAGTTATTTCCACTATTCTATCTTCTAGGTCACTTATCCGTTCTTCTGCCTCTGCCTCAATAGTTATTCTGCTATTGATTCCTTGTAGACAATTTTATTTTATTTATTTATTTTTTTTGCGGTACGCGGGCCTCTCACTGTTGTGGCCTCTCCCGTTGTGGAGCACAGGCTCCAGATGCGCAGGCTCAGTGGCCATGGCTCACGGGCCCAGCCGCTCCGCGGCATGTGGGATCTTCCCAGACTGGGGCACGAACCTGTGTCCCCTGCATCAGCAGGCAGACTCTCAACCACTGCACCACCAGGGAAGCCCCCTTGTAGACAATTTTCAATTTCATTTATTGTGTTGTTCATCATTGTTTGTTTGCTCTTGAGTTCTTCTAGGTCCTTGTTAAACATTTCTTGTATTTTCTCCATTCTATTTCCAAGATTTTGGATCATCTTTCCTATGATTACAAAGTATAATATTGTTTGTTATATTCAAAACACATTGCTGATAAAATGTCATACTTAGTAGAAAAATGCATGATAGGAATATTTATTAGAGAAGACAAGGAAAGCCTGCTCTTGGCTTTTTTACTGGAAAGATCTATGGAACAAAAAAGAAATAGAAGTAAGTGGCATCAAAAATTGTAAAAAAGGAAACAAACTGATTTTTCATTGAGGTTATATGTTTTCAACATTAAAAATATACCATTAACTTACATAAAATATAAGAAGGTAAAATCATTGGTTGAATTTAATTATAGCCCTATGTTTTAGTACGTAAACCGTAAACTCTACTGGGACAGAAAAGCTAAAAATGCCATATAGAATATGCTTTAAAAATCACTCTAAATGCATAGACAAAGTGATCAAAGTCAAAGCAAATCTTCATAAGCTAAAAGAAGATGGGTCAGGATGACTGAAGGAGATGTAGCGCTAACAGCTGTCTTGGGTACACCAGCATATCCATGGTGGTTCGAATATTTGTTTTTAATAGGTCATACGTGTATTAAGGGAGTAGGGACAGGGGAGAAAACCTGATCATGTGCAAGGTGGTGATGCTGAAAGCTCAACCTCTGTGCACCAGTGCTGAATCAAATCTTGGAGACAGAGTTTTGGGTGAAGTAGAAAAGAATAGCTCTATTGCTTTGCTAGTCACTTGGGGACACAGCGGGATCATGCCTCAGAAACTGTGTGTCCCAACCCAGGGAGGTTTGTTGAAGAGTTTTATAGCAATAGTTCAAGGGTGGAGTTGCTGATAAGGATCTGGGTGTGTGCAGGGCTCCTTTAATCTGGTCTCAAGGGGTCTCCTGATGAGCTTCTCTGGCTGTCAAACTGTGACCTTCTCTTGAATGAAGAATGCTAACATATTCCTTTTGTTGGGGGTTTTAGTTCTGTAAAGACCTCAAAGATATTGTTACAGTATCCTTTGAGGCGAACCAGGACCCAGCCTCAAGGCTGCACTATTGTTTTTTGGCTTCTCCTCCCTTGTTTCTGCATCTCCTCCTTTTCTCTGATTAACAACTGCTTGAAAAGCTTCCATGCCAAGCAGCCCCACAGGGTCCTGCTTGGTTTTGCTGGGAGATCCCACTAGTAGTCCCTATATACCAGTCTGCTGCAGGCAGTGCATGTGAGGAAGTCTGGGGAAAGTGGTCATCACCCTAGCAACAAGCGTGGCCAACAGTCTTATTACTACCAAAGAAGGGAATGAATATGGCAGTTTTTGGTGTGTGGAACAAATTCTGACAACTATCGAAGAACTATTAGTATGCATTAATCATGTTCTTTTAGAATACAATTCAATTAGCAATGTTAACTGTCGCCTTTCAAATTTGGAAAAGCGAGAATTCATTAAAATTTTACAGCTTTTCATGAAAACTCATAAAACTAAGAGTAGAGGCAAACTTGCTGTCATAGCCACTATGAGACATTTAAAAAAAGATTTTATTTATTTTATTTTTTATTTATTTATTTTGTTGTGCCAGGTCTTAGTTGCGGCAGGCAGGCTCCTTAGTTGTGACCAGCAGGCTACTTAGTTGTGGCATGCAAACTCTCAGTTGTGGCATGCATGTGGGATCTAGTTCCCTCACCAGAGATTGAACCCAGGCCCCCTGCATTGGGAGCATGGAGTCCTAACCACTGCATCACCAGGGAAGTCCCTGCTATGAGGCATTTAACTAGTTCCCTTAGCTAGAGAAATAAGACAAAAGTGTAAATATTCCCTTTAAAATAAAAACAGAAATATTAAGTAACTAAGAATAAGTTTAAGGAAAGACATGTGAAGCCTTGATGGACAGAATATTTGAACTATTTGAAACGATGTTAGAAAACATGTAAACCAATAGGGACAGATACATAAGCAAGGATACAATGGTAAGGACCATAAATGTCTCCAAATTAATCTATACCCTCAATGTAATCCAATCAAAAGCCCAACAGAGGTGTGCTGTCTGAATTGAAAATTTTATTCCAAATGTTAATGGAAGAGCAACTTCCATTAACAAAAAAGTAGTCAGAACCATTTGGAAACATAGACTGAGTGTTATCATAAAACTAGTATTTACTCTGGGGACCTATCTGAGCACATGTGTAAACTATACATATCACAAGGGAGCGTTTAGGGCAATGTGAGCAGGGCAGTCACAGAGGTTGGGAATGAATGGTGTGTTACAGAATTTTACTACTTGATAGAAATACAAATTAGAATCACACTGATAAACCAACTTGTGCACAGAAATTGGAATCAGAAATTTCCAATATTGCGGCAATATTTAAGTGTTCGTGAGGATCGGAGCAGTGGGACTTTGCCCCAGACACTGGATGGTAGTGAAAATCGGTGAAGCAGTTTTGGGGATGGATTTGTCAAGAGATAGTAAAATTGAAAATCTACATTCCTGTGTTCTGGGATTGTGAATCAATTGTACAGTTTAGAAAAACTCCCCTACTGTAGGCATAAGGAGACATGAGTAACATGATTACAATCACATCAGTGTTGTTTGTAAAATGTAGACATGTTAACAACATAAATGTCCACATATAGGAGAATGAATATATAATAAGCTGTGCACTTCGGATAAATAATGATATATGCAGTAGCGAAACAAACTGAAGAGTCTACAGGGATCAGCACAGCAAAGAATCTCAGAAACACAATATAGAGCAAAGGAAAGCAAACTGCAGAGAATACTCACAGCCTGATACCCACTGTGTAAATTTAAAAATGTACAAGAAAACAGTATATCTGCTAAATCATATATATTTCTTTATAATGCCACGTTCATATGCAGTGGCTTGAAATGATGGACCCTAAATTCATTATAATGGCATCCTCTGGACGTGAGGATTCAACTATATTTTCTGTATTTCATTTATTAAGCATATTGGTTAAGGCATAGGTTTTTTTTTTCTTTACTTTTTTGTATGTCTAAACTTTTCTGAACAAAAAATTTCTTTTTATTGGTATTCTAATAGAATGTTTTACTTGTGGTATTTTTCAGAGTATGGTTTGTTCATCGTTACTCATACATTCCTCTGTGCCCTGTCTGGAGTATCATCATCCTTTGGGTAGGAAATATTCCCAGCATTTGATTTCCTTAGGCCATAAATTAAAGTAGAGACCTAAAGAGTTATTCAGTTATAAAAAAGAATGAAATAATACCATTTGCAGCAACATGGATGGACCTAGATATTATCAGACTAAGTGAAGTAAGTCAGACAGAGAAAGACAAATATCACATGATATCATTTATATGTGGAATCTAAAAAAAAAATGATACAAGTGAACTTATTTACAAAACAGAAAGAGTCACATACATAGAAAACAATCTTACGGTTACCAAAGGGGAAAGCAGGGGGAGGGATAAATTAGGAGTTGGGATTAACTGGTACAGACTACCATATATAAAATAGATAAACAACAAGGTCCTATTGTATAGCACAGAGAACTATATTCAATATCCTGTGATAAACCATAATGGAAAAGAATATAAAAAAAGAACGTATATATGTGTATAACTGAATCACTTTGCTGTACAGCAGCAGTTAACACAACATTGTAAATCAAGTATTCTTCAATTTAAAGAGTTACTTTGACAGTAGACTTCTTCCATTTTGCTTTTTTGTTTTCTGTCACTTTTTGTCGATATATTCTAAATTGCAGTCATCATATAAATGATAATCTTAAGAGAACACAAAGTCATTTCCACAGCAGACTTGTGTAGGTGTTAGTCATTTTATTTGTTATTAAAGTCATCATCATCCTCTTTAATTTCCACAGCCCCAGTGAACCCTGAAAGCAATTTGAGAAGAGATGCCAGTTCATTATTGATAGAAGCATATTCTCCTCCTGACACAAGCTCACAAAATTTGAATTATGGTGGAAACTGCTCTAGAATACATTTTAATCTTAAAAGGGCCTTGGCTCTGTCTGTGTCCTCTCCGCCAAATCGTGTCTTCTTAGAATTAAGTGGAATCAAAAGAGCATTGCAAGTCTTTATTTGAGAACCGTCGAACATAAAACAGTTGAAATTGCCTGGGTTTGGTGGAAAAATAAAACGAAAGATCCTGAGTCCATGCCCAGGTACTTTCAGGAAACTTTTAAATAGAGTTAGAAATGGATGTACTGTTTCTCAGAGCATTGTGTTGTTTTGATGCTATAAAACTCAAATTCCCCCAAATGGAAATGTGACCATTTTACAATCTTTCATTTTGTTTTGTATCCTTTTTATTTTATTTTATTTAAAATTTTAGGCATGCCCATTAGCATTAGTCCCCGAATTCAGCTCGAGAGACACTGATGTAACACACTAAGAAAGTCACAGGGACAGTCACAGGGCTACTCTCTTCTCACCCTCTGTGTGCTTTTTAAAGTCCCACCTCCACTACTCTGTTTAAATGGCACCTTGCACAGTGACCTTTAAGTCACCAATTGGATGACCTTTCCCAAGTCTTTATTCTCTTTGACTACTGTGTCTGAAATTCTGAACAACCTTCTAAAAAATTCCATCTTTAACAGCTTCCATGTTCCTTAACTTGAAATTATTTGTCTAAATTTTTCTGAAGCATGGAAAAGTATATACCTATTTTAATAAATCAACTGATAGAGACACATCTGGGAAGAAGCTCAGAAATTCCCTCTTCTCAGTCCTGTACCTCCACCAATCCATTCCCCCAAAGTGGTCAGTGTTAACAGGCTGGTAACTACTTAATGTTCTCTGTGCTCAAAGCTACTGAAACATACTCATAGATGTATAGATTATTTTTTAGTTTTGTTTCATTATCTATAAATATTGGACAAAAATATACATTGCACATTTAAATGTGCTTTTGAAATGCAAATGTAATTGTGTATCATGTGCTTCTAGATCAATACAGGTATAGATATGTATATGCAAACTCTTATAAAACTAAGAGTAGAGGAAAACATGCTGTCGTAGCTACTACGAGACATTTAACTAGTTCCCTTAGCTAGAGAAATGAGACAAAAGTGTAAATATTCCATTTAGAGTAAAAATAGAAATATTAAGTAACTAAGAATAAGTTTAATAAAAGACACGTGAAGACTTTATGGACAAAATATTTGAACTATTTGGAAAGATGTTAGTAAAGATGTAAACCAACAGGGATCGATCTGTATATGTATGTGTGAGTGTGTATGTGTGTATATATATATATATATATATACATACAGACACACACACACACACACACACATACAGGGATATATCTGTATTGAAGTATATGTGTGTATGTATATAGACATCCTTTTTAATGTTGTATAGAAAATGTCCACTTGTACATTCTCGTTTGTGTTTCCTGTTTCAAAGAAGAATATGAGAAGAGGGAGGGGAATATTAGGTCACCGAGTGCCCCATTCTGATTGACAGTTCCAAGTTCATTAGCCAGTATTGCCCAGACAAAGGGGGATTTCTGCTCTGGGTGTTGCCCTTTGCAGAGCCCTCCTCTGGTCCTCCTCTGGCCATGCCCCCAACCTCTGCCATGTAAGAAGTTTGCAGATCAAGGAACTTGCCCTTTTAGAGCCCAGGTCTGTCCCTCTAGGCTTTGCTCTGGGTACGCAGGATCCTGGAATCCCTCCAGGGTGTGTGTGCATCTCTTCCCCAGGCTATCCTTCCAAAGGCAGGCTGTGCCAGAGATCGGCCAAAAGACAGCTTTTCTTGGCAGGGGACGGGGGAGGAGGTGAATGGATCAGGGCTGTGTTATCTGGGCTGTCTAGACATCCGTGTGATGGGCCTTACTGGAGGGAGTTCAGGCTGGGAATAAAGGCGGATGAGCCCAGTCTGGGAGCTGGGATCAGAAACCAGCTGTCTCCCTATACCAGCATATTCTAGTGTAAAAACCTGAGAAATGCAAGAATTCTAAATTTGAACCCGGCCCTTCAGGTCCTTAGGAGATTACATTTGTTAAGATAGGAGAATACAAATATTTGAATAGTTTGCTAGTTCACTCTAGAACAGAAATCCAATCTATAACATAAATAATTAGGGGAGGTAAAAGAGCCCCCATTAATACTTATGCCTCAGTATTAATGCCAATGGCTCTGTCATTGTGAGGATGGGCCTACCAGTGCTTCCATGTAGATGGGTACTTTGGAGACCCTCCATGAACTCTGTGTCCTGGTATTTTCATTTCTGGATGGTCTCCTCCCCTTAAACCCTTTGGCTTGCTTTCACCAATAGAACATAGCAGAGGTGGCCCTCGGGGGAAGTGGGCCACTATGACTGGGCCCAGTGTGCTGGGGGGAAGGTCAAGGTCACCACCCAGAGAAGCCGCATGGGGGATCCTGTGGCAGCCATGGAGGTGCACCCCGTTTGAGAAGGAATCTTCCATCAGTAAGGAGTGCAGGTAGCTGAGAGCCACTGGCTGAAGCTTCTTCGGGCTCCGCCTCAGTGCTCAAGATGAGGACGTGTTTTGATCAGTCAGCCGCCAGCCAATGGCCAAGCAGAATGGGGATGCTAGGGTCTGGCCAGTGCTGCCCACTATGACAGTCTTAGCTGTGGAGCCCCAGCAAAGACTGGGTTGACAGAGGCTTTGTCAGTGATGCACTGCAGTCAAGAGCTCTTCTTGCCCCCCGTTCACTCTTCTCTGCTAGAGCTGCCAAATCTGCATCCTGATCTCAAGGCATTCTCTGCTCAATCCGGCTTCTCCCCCTTTAACTTTCATAGGCATCACTCCATCCTCCCCCAAGAAGTACTTGCAATCCTAACTCCATCTCACTGTCTTCTTTCTGGAGGACCCAACTGACGCAGAAACCGAGGCACCTGCCAGCAGCAAGAACCTAGGACTTGGGACTTCCCTGGTGGTCCAGTGGTTGGAACTTCACCTTCCAGTGCAGGGGGTGCAGGTTTGATTCCTGGTCGGTAGCTAAGATCCCACGTGCCTCGCGGCCAAAAAACAAAACATAAAACAGAAACAATATTGTAACAAATTCAATAAAGACTTAAAAAACAATAGTCCACATCAAAAAAAAATTTTTTTTTTTAAAAAAGAAAGAACCTAGGACTCAAGTAGGTGACACTCATGGGGTCATTCCTGCCAGCCCTCAGCCATTCAGATTGCCCCAGCTGAGGCCACAGGGAGCAACGATGAGCAAATATTAACATAGTGGTTTAAGGCCCATGTTTTGGGGGGATAGTTTGTAGCAGTAGAAAAGTGAGACAGAAATTGTTACCCAGAGTGGGTGACATCCTAACAAAAAGCCTAAAATATATGGCGTTGGCTTGATTTGTAAACGTTAAATGTTTAGATATTTAGATATCTGGTCTGTGGACCTCCATTTGTGCTTTTCCCCCAGGCTTGCAAATGTTATAGCTGAGCCTGACGTTGGTTCCTGTGAAACTTTGCTATCTCTTTTGTTCTCCTTTGCCTTGAAGATTCTTATGCACTTTCTCCCGTTTCTTTTTCAATCATCTAAATGTCATTCTCCTTCAAAGATTACCCCTTGAACAGAAACTCTTTTGGGAGAGACCACGGGACAGGGGTGGTAGCTTTCTCTGACCACATCTTCTAAAGGTGATGGTTTTCGGTGGTTGCCAAGAAGGTGATGGAAAATGTTAAATGAAAAATGGTTAAATATGAGCCTGAAACATCGGAGGTCAGCTGTGTGATGTGCAAGATAATTAAAAAAAGGTGGTGCAGGGCTTCCCTGGTGGCGCAGTGGTTGAGAGTCCGCCTGCCGATGCAGGGGACGCGGGTTCGTGCCCCGGTCCGGGAAGATCTCACATGCCGCGGAGCGGCTGGGCCCGTGAGCCATGGCCGCTGAGCCTGCGCGTCCGGAGCCTGTGCTCCGCAACGGGAGAGGCCACAACAGTGAGAGGCCCGCGTACCGCAAAAAAAAAAAAAAAAAGGTGGTGCATTTTTATGTTCATAGTTTTCCATCAACCAAGGGTTCAGGTCCACGCCTTCACCTAGTTCAGCTCTGGGATCATCCCACTGAGGACAGAAACTTCCTTTATTAAGTTACAGCACTCTCTTCTGAGTGTGCTTATCATGACTTTTTGGTGATTCGAGCCATACACATAAGTATATGTCCAATTTACTTTGCAAAAATTTATTTTCCTTTATTTATTTTCCTTTGTTTTATTCGATGTATTTCTGCTATGGGGCCTGGAGCCAGATCACAGCCCTTGGGCACATGGATGGTAGACTCAGTCATCAGTTTCTCTCCCCAGTGTGTGACTACTGCTTATCTACTCTATATCCCACGTGTTTGCATCAAAATTCAAACTTTTCTAGAATACCACCTTTATTTTGTGCAAAAATTACACCCAAACATATTGGGGATGTTTTAAGTACGATTTTGCTGTAATTTACCCGGCCTCTGAATGACTGCCAATTTTAGTTTAGGAATTTTTACAGCTTATTATTCAAGGGTAGAGAAAGAATTTATGATTGTCTATGGTATGTAAGTCCAAACACATGTTATTAATATTACCAGCATGATGACTTTTCCATTAATAGGAACACTGGAGTTTTCCCACTAATAATAATAGAAATTAATGGGCCATAAGCAAACATTTTGAAACCAATTAGCATCCTATTGTGAAGATGTGTGAATGTGTACATAAATAGAGATAGACAGTTATTCCTATGGTCCTATAATTGAAACCAGGTATCTAAGTTTTCCACTCCTTTGGGTTAATATGTTGAATGCTTCTTGTTTTTTGTTTTTAAGTTATTTATTTATTTTTGGATGCGTTGGGTCTTCGTTGCTGTGCACGGGCTTTCTCTAGTTGTGGCGAGCGGGAGCTACTCATCCTTGTGGTGCGCAGGCTTCTCATGGCGGTGGCTTCTCTTGTGGTGGAGCGCTGGCTCCAGGTGCGCGGGCTTCAGTAGTTGCAGCCTGCGGGCTCAGTAGTTGTGGCTTGCGGGCTCTAGAGCACAGGCTCAGTCGTTGTGGATCACGGGCTTAGTTGCTCCACGGCATGTGAGATCTTCCTGGACCAGGGATCAAACCCGTGTCCCTTACACTGGCAGGCGGATTCTTAACCACTGCACCGCCAGGGAAGTCCTGAATGCTTCTTTTTAACACAAAAGATATCTAGTAATGATAATAGACTGAAGAGCTATACTATTTAGTAACATTGTAATAAAAGCCAAGTTTTTACCATATTTATATTTACTTATTTATTTTGAATCCTTACAACAATCTAGAATTTTGAGTCAATATTTTTGCAATTGAGAAACTAGAGGCTTAGCGATGTTATGTCGCCCAGCCAGCAACACACAGCTGGTGATTGCCAGCACCAGCATTGAAACACTGCTCCCTCAGATCCGGAATTTCATGTTTGCTTTTATTTGATTTATTTTAGCCTTGAAGAATTAAATTAAATCAATGTATCCATTTAGCTAACCAGTTAGGCTTATGATGAAATGGAAATATGTTCTCTAATAATAGAATGAGAAATAGATTCACAGGCAAATTTTCCTACCAGGAGAGATCCTGGTGGCACATATGATAAAAATGTCATTTAATACTGGAGGCTGACCAAGGAAAGAAGAAATTGTACAAAGAGGCACCAATAGGAGTGTTAGTTTTGGCGAGTCTAAAACTTCATCTACCTCCTATTAGAGCCACTTTTCTAGGGTTTCCTGCCACTAATTTATTCTTATACCTTCCCAGTAGAAGTATCTCATGTAGCATCAAGCTTACCTTTACGATGACCTCAAGGGATCTTGAGTATATATATACAACACTCTTCCTCCAAATACACAAGAGAATATAATAAATTAGGGAGAAAAAGTATCAATAACTCCCACAGTCTAGGGAAGGATAGAATTACCAAGGTCTGAAGAAAAAACATGATGGACTCCAGATTTAAAATAGGCAAAATGAACAAATATGTAAGGAACACAGCTGAACCCTTAGACTGGTATTTGTAAACTTCAGCATCCATTGGAATTATCTGGAACGGATTGCTGAGCCCCACCCCAAGATTTCTTTTTGTTTGTTTGTTTGCTTGGTTTTTTAAAGTTTGAATTTCATTTTCATTTTATATTGGAGTATAGCTGATTTACAATGTCATGTTAGTTTCAGGTGTACAGCAAAGTGATTCAGTTATATATATACATTTATCCATTCTTTTTCAGAGTCTTTTCCCATATAGGTTATTACAGAACATTGAGTTCCCTGTGCTGTACAGTAGGTCCTTGTTGTTTATCTCTTTTATATATAGTAGTGTGTATATGTTAATCCCAACTCCTAATTTATCCCTCACCCCTCTTCCTTCTTTGGTAACTGTAAGTTTGTTTTCAAAGTCTGTGAGCCTATTTCTTGTTTTGTAAATAAGTTCATTTGTATCCTTTTTTTAGATTCCGCATATAAGTGATATCATATGGTATTTGTCTTTGTCTGACTTACTTCACTTAGTATGATAATTTCTAGGTCCATCCATGTTGCTTTAAATGGCATTATTTCCTTCTTTTTTATGGCTGAGTAATATGCCATTGTATGTATGTACCGCATCTTCTTTATCCATTCCTCTATTGATGGACATTTGGGTTGCTTCTCTGTCTTGGCTATTGTAAATTGTGTTGCAGTGAACATTGGCATGTATGTATCTTTTTGAAGTATGGTTTTCTCTGGATATATGCCCAGGAGTGGGGTTGCTGGATCATATAGTAGTTCTATTTTTAGTTTTTTAAGGAACCTCCATACTGTTCTCCATAGTGGTTGTACCAATTTACATTCCTACCACCAGTGTCGGAGGGTTCCCTTTTTTCCACACCTTCTCCAGCATTTATTGTTTGTAGGCTTTTTGATGATGGCCAAAATTCAGCACCCAAGGTTTCTGATTCAGTAGTTCTGAATTTGGACCCGTAAATTTTCTAGAGTAGAAAGATCCCAGGTGATACTGATGGTGAAGTGGATTTTGCTGGTCTGGGACCACACTTTGAGAACCACGGCCAGCATGGAGAAGTGAGCCTGTGGAACACCTGGGAGAAATCTCCAGATAGCGTTCATTTGGTGGAAAAGATAATGTGTGCAATCAGGTGTATACCTGTATTCCCAGCTTATCCTGAGCCTAGATGTTATGCTAGGCATAACCATGGACGCTGCCACAATTAGTGCGTAAGAACAGTTACTGGGAGGGCATCACTGACTAAAGGCGGTCGATTGTATTGGCTCAAGAAAAAGTATCATGTGAGTTACTAGAAAGAGAATGTCTGAAGTTTCTACATTAAAGGAAAGATGTATAACTTACTAAAATCTTATGGAAAGACGAGGGAAAGACTAAATTAGGAATTCATGTTGACCACTAATTGGGGTGATCCATGGACATGGTTGGAGTTTAATCAAAAGTAGCAAAAGGGGGGCTTCCCTGGTGGTGCAGTGGTTAAGAATCCGCCTGCCAATGCAGGGGAGACAGGTTAGAGCCCTGGTCTGGGAAGATCCCACATGCCGCGGAGCAACTAAACCTGTGCACCACAACCACTGAGCCTGCACTCTAGAGCCTGCGAGCCACAACTACTGAGCTCGTGTGCCGCAAGTCCTGAAGCCCATGCACCTAGAGCCCGTGCTCCACAACAAGAGAAGCCACCGCAGTGAGAAGACTGTGCACTGCAACGAAGAGTAGCCCCCACTCGCTGCAACTAGAGAAAGCCCGCGCACAGCAACGAAGACCCAACGCAGCCATTAATAAATAAATAAATTTATAAAAAATTAAAAAGTAGCAAAGGGTCCAGTATATTTCTGCCCCCTGGTTGCCCTAACAATGGGGCTTGCTCTCCAAGGTCATGAAATTATAATGGCACACGCAATGAAGAACGTAATAACTAGGGGGGTTTCTGTGGAGGCTTGTTGGAGGGATTTATAATGTACAAATGACGATAAGATGGTATTTGGGTTGTACCTTAAGAGTAAAGTTTAGCATATGCAGTTGAGAGCTTCTTGATACAACTATCTTATTGCTTCTCTAAGTAAATGTTCAAACCAATGGAGGTGATAAATCATGTAGTTTCATATATGCATTATTCAACTCACTGGCATCACATCTTGGGGGGAAAGAAAAACGTACCGGGCTGGAGAAAATACAAAAATGCATTCTCTTGGAGATCCAGAGCTGACACAAATATGGCAGCTGCTACTTAGAATCATCTCTTGATTTTAGTATTTCTGTAGAATTTTGGTCCCAGGGAACAAGGGAAGTAGGACAGGGGGTTAACAGCAAAAAATACCAGGGAAGGAATGGGGCTGTAGTACATCTTTCTTAATTTCTGACCATCAAAAACAGAAAACAGGTGTTTGTTATAGAAATTATGCCAATATTATACTTGTATATGACCCCTTTCCTTACCTCTTGAAGCCTTTAGATCTTTGAATTGGCCATGTAAAGCTATAAACAAATGCAATTTTTTTGCATCTTGACACTCACGCAGGCATGTTACTTTTCAGGTAGAGGTCTACAGAATTTTCCAAGTATTGATAGTTCTTCATAATAGCCCCCTACTGGGCAGTCAAATGCCATCCTCCTTAAGGATGAACTAATAAAAACATATCCAAATTAAAGCATACAGTCTGTTCATCTATAAATAGACATTAAGTACAACACTTAATTCCAGACTATATTAGAAAAATATTTAAAGAAATGTGAGATGAAAATATAAGAACTCCAGTATATAGCATTTTAATTTATATGTTAAAGCAACAATGAACCAAAAAATTCTAAATGTGCAGTTAGGGCTCAGAAGATCAGTTTTCTGTATTCCCTTATTAAAAAATAACAGTGACAACAAAAAACTTTCAAAAGCATTTTTTATGCTATACAGTAGGTCCTTGTTGATTATCTATTTTATATATAGTAGTGTGTATATGTCAACCCCAAACTCCCAATTTATCCCTCCCCCAACCTTTCCCATTTAGTAACCATACGTTTGTTTTCTAAGTCTATGAGTCTATTTCTGTTTTGTAAATAAGTTAATTTGTATCATTTTTTTTAGCTTCCACATGTAAGTGATATCATAAGATATTTGTCTTTGTGCGACTTACTTTACTTAGTATGATAATCTCTATGTCCATCCATGTTGCTGCAAATGGCCCTATTTCATTCTTTTTTATGACTAATATTCCTCTGTTTGTGTGTGTGTGTGTATACACACACACACACACACACCATGGAATATATATATATATCACATCTTCTTTATCCATTCAAAAGCATATTGTAACTCACTAAGAGATGAAGTCAGAAAATAATGGATGTGATAGAAAGTATATTAGATACTGCATAATTAGTCAATTTGAAACTGTCTTAATCCATCTGGGCTGGTAGAATAAAAATACCATGGACTGAGTGGATTAAATAACATTTATTTCTCACAGTCCAGGGTCAAGGCACTGCCAGATTCAGTGTCTGGTGAGAACCTACTTCCTAGTTCACAAAAGGCTGTCTTCTCTCTGTCTTCTCTCTTCTCACATGGCAGAAGGGGCAAGGGAGCTTTCAGAGTCTCTTTGTAAGGGCACTCATCCCAATAATGGGGGCTCCACCCTTATGACTTAATCACAAAGGCCCCACCTCCTAATGCCATTACATTGGAGGTTAGGATTTCAATGTATGAATTAGGGGTACACAAACATTCACTCTATAGCAGAAACCAATGTTAGGAATTTACCCAAAACTCAAGGAAAAATCCAATATCCAATATTCTCAGAGAGATAACAGAACACAGTGTGATTATCTTGTGTGAAGATTAACCAATTCTTTATCTATTTTATAAACCCAGCACAATTAAGATACCAAAATCTGAAAATGATAATGGAGAAAAATGATCCTGATCAATTCTACATGTGAAAATTGAAATAAATAAATAAATATGTATGTAAATAAAATATTAAAATTTAATTTTTGTACATTAAGAGTAATAGTATGTAAACAATATGGTTAATTCTAAGAATGCAAATTTTTTCAATATTATGAAGTTTTGTAAAGCATCCCATCATTCAGTAGAAAATATTCCTAATTAAGTGAAAAGAAGAGCAAAGATCCCATTATCATAAACTCCCCAATATTTAAAACAGCTTGAAATATTCTTGATAATGCAATAAGACAGTAAAAAGGTATAATCATTTTAACTATTATAATGAATAATATAAAACTATCATTATTTGTAAATAATATACTTAATCAACTAAAATACATTGGAAATAAAGTTCAATAGGGTACTCAATTATAAAAGCTATATAAGGATGGTATTAACATTTACATATAGTAGGATATAAAACTGAATAGAAAATTATTCCACTGAATAATTTACTATTAAATTAATGTACCTTGAAATAAGATGATCAAGAAATTTGTGGGACCCAAATGATTTAAAAAAAACACACAAACAACTCAAAGGGGTAGATAATAAGCCTTGATGAAAATGTTGTATAACAGTGTAACTTTTTTCTCCAAATCAATGTACATTTTTAGCAAATCACAATGAATATTTCAATATGTTTTGGAAGGAGGCTTTTCAAAATGAATTTAAGTTTGTTTGAAAAAAAGAAATCAGAGAATAGTGAAGACCATTTTGATAAAGAAGGGTAAGGGTTAGTAGAAGGAGGGGAGAAAGTAAGGATTGCATTAACAAAAATGAAATAAATTTCATAATCATCAAAACACAGATAATCTGAATTCAATAACAAAATATTGGGACTTCCCTGGTGGTGCAGTGGTTAAGAATCTGCCTGCCAATGCAGCAGACACGGGTTCAATCCCTGGTCTGGGAAGATCCCACATGCCGCGGAGCAACTGAGCCCACGCGCTACAACTACTGAAGCCCGCGTTCCTAGAGCCTGTCATCCACAACAAGAGAAGCTACTGCAGAGAGACGCCGATGCACCACAACAAAGAATAGCCCCCGCTCGCCGCAACTAGAGAAAGCCCACGTGCAGCAGCAAAGACCCAACACAGCCAAACAAACAAACAAACAAACAAAATATTGAGAATATATAAAGAAGGTTGGATGGCAGACTGAGTTCAGCTTGTTATGGTGTGATATTTAATATGGATGGGCCTTTGTCACCTACAAACTTAGTTACATTTTATTTTTGTCGTTCCCCCCTTTCAAACTACTCACTGGGGGGATTGATTTGGGGTCTTCAGGTTGGTGTAACTGTCAGACATGGTTGATGCAGCAGCAAAATTCTATATGCTTTGCCCAGATCTGGAACATCAGTGGAACACTAAGAACGATACCCAGAGTTAATAGCAGAATTTTGGAAGAAACATCAGAAGGAAATAGAAGAAGGAGAAGAAAGAGAAAATAAAGACAGGAGGAGGAAGTTCACAAAAGACAGAGAAGGGAGAAAGAGAAAAGAGGGAAGGGAAGAAGGAAGAAAGGGAGGAAACAAGCAAAAAAAAAAAAAAAAAAAGAGAAGGAAGGAAGGAGAAAAAATAATAAACTATCAATATAGAGAGAACTCTGCAGATGAATAACAGAAAAAGACCCTAGGAACTATGAGAGTTTAGAATATGATAAAGCTGGTATTGAACAGAATAGATATTTAGAAAATGGAATATGGGTAATTAATTATTATTGGGAGAGACAGAGTTGGGTTACTATTTCAAATTATGTAGTCAAAGTGAAAAACAACAAGTTTTCAAAATTTGGAAAATGTATGACAAAAATCAAAACCTTTTAGTGTATGAAGGCATCTTATAAATTAAAGGGAAAAAATTATAACACCCAATAGAAAAAATGGGCAAAGGTTACTAGTATGTAATCTGTGAAAGATAAATATAATTAAATATAATCAGTATTCACATATATGAAAAATATTTAGGCTCAGTGGTAATAAAGAAAGGTATAATGAAGTATAAGTGAGTGATCATTTATTAACTTAGATTTTGGAAGGATGAACACATACGGAAATACACACCAGTTTTTGGTAAGGATGCAAGGAAGTGGGCTTTCATGCACTCTTGCTATTGGTGTATTTCGGGAAGGCAGTTGGGAAAGGTGTGTAAGCTTCGACTTGATGTTACTTCTCTTTTAGAAATTTATCCAGAGGCCATAATTACAAGGGCAAACAAAAATACACATATTGGTCAGTGGAAATGATTAAGAAAATCTTGACGAATCCGTGAGATGCAGTACTATAGAACCATTAAAAGCTCTCAAAGACTTCAAGATATGGTATCCTAGGAACATATTTGTAAAGAGAATGGAAGTAGATTTTAAAATCGCACTATGGTATGTGCTACAGTTTTATTTACTATTCTGCACATTGCTATTTTCATTTAAGAATACACCTTAGAAGATTCTTCACTAGTGATGAAGGCTTAATTAACTTCGCTTCGTTTTAGTTTGATACGTCTTTGAAAAATCTTCTCAAAGCCAGTGTAGGTACTTGTCATGTCGGGGATGTAATTATGGGAATGTGGAGCTGTCCTGAGGCTGCTAGAAAGCCTACTCGTGTCTCCCTGAGGCGAAGAAGGACTTAGAAGTATGTGCTGGTCACGTAATAATAGTTACCTACCAGGGTTCTTGGCTTCCGTAATCAATAGAAATTCATAAGAGGCCAGACTAGGAATTCAGGCAAGGCTTTACTGGGACTCCTACTGCAGCAGAGGGGAGTGAGAACAAGTAGTAGGTTCCCTTGCTTGCTCCCTGAGGTGGGGGGAATCTGGTTCCTTATATGGGGTGAGGGGAGGGGCGTGGCCAGGGGTCGGGCCAGAGGTGTGGCTTAGGTGGTCTGCCCGCCCCTTAGGTGGCGCTGAGTGCAGGGGGCACGCGCAGTGCCCTGCTTTTGCTCCCGGCTCTTCAGAAGTGGCAGTTGAGTTTTGGTCTTTTTGTATTTTGTTGCCCATTATTTGCCCCAACCGCACATGCCCACAGTTATTTTTAGTCCCTTATAGTTTCTTTGTATTTTGTTGCTCAGGGAAACATTTGTCCAGGTGCAAGCCCTGCAGCAAAGGGTCCCAGGTCCCAGGTCCCAGCCTGTCTCAATATCATGTGTTACGACTGCACTTTTAAAACGAGGTTAGTTGGGCTTATCTCTAAGGCTCCTGCTGACTCTAAAATTCTGTGATTCTCTTGTATCTTCATCTTCTCTTAACCCTCTTGCATTCTCTGTAGCACTGTGAACAAGAACAGTATAGAACAGAAGTGCACATGTCCCTTCTCACCTGGCAGGGACTAAGTGGCTTAGCTGATGGGACACACTTTCTCCCCTGACTATCTGATCAGCTGTATTGATCAGATAGCTGGTCTTTCACAGCTACCTGGCTGTGACTCCTTGTTCACTTCCTTTGCTGAGAATCTGTATGTTCATAAAATTGCTCTCATAAGACTCTTGGGAAATAGTTCCAAAATTAGAAAGCCGCTGTGTGGCAAATAGTAAGTTGTAGACTGCAATCTCACGGCCAGTTAAATGTATGACATTCAGCATGAAAATTTTAAACTACTGATTTTAACAGATCCCTTAAAGAACTTTATTTAAAGTTCCAAAAAATAGAAACAGTGAATACTCACTTTTTAAAAAATTAATGGAAGGGAATATTTTTATTTTTAAAATTGCATGCTTTGCTGACATAATACAAATTATGCATTGTATGAGATTATAAATAAGTTTTTAAAGATTTTTCTTTGTCTTTTTGAGTAGGTAATACTGTCAGAAAAGAAAGAAAAGGAAGCCCCCCCCCCCTTTTTAATTCCCTTTGATGAGAAATTTTTCCGATGTATTGGTCAGGTGATTTCAATGTGCATCCAAGGCTGAAAAACCTGAAAAAAGAGTTGCTTCTTAATTCTTCCTTCTAAGCCTCATGGTACTCCTGAAAATTCAGTTGCGTTCCCTAATAAAATTCCAAAATGCTTGGAACCTCCAGTTAGCAAGAATTTTTCTACTCTCCTCTTTTAGGACAGAGGTAAATTACAAGAAAATAAGCACATATTTAAGATCACATGCATGTGTGCATACAAGTGTGTATGTGTGTGTGAAAATCAATTTTTCTGGAAAAGTTCTGAACAATTTATTGATACCAAATTTCTATACCTATTAGGTACACATTTTCAATGATCCCTGATGTTTACTTTTATGATACTGAGGGGGTACAAATACTTTCAACCAACAAAACGATAATACCAATAAAAACTTCATTTATGGTGGACATATTCTCTTTGCGCCTAAGAATCTACTATTATGTTTTTAAATGATGTTGACTGAGATGATTGAAACAAAATGAGTATTTCCAGAAAATTTAAAAATTCAGTGCTCCCCGTACTATGAGTATTTTTTTAGAAAGAAGATTTTGTTGTTTTGTTCATTATGCTCTGTATAAGAGTACAGGTGTTAGTGCATTACACATTATAGAAGAATTAGGAAAACGTCAGTTAGTGGATCTTAAACCCAAAGTGTATTTGCCAGATTTTATATGTAAGTTGATAAATAACTATGCTGAAAGTGCCTACACATTATAAAAAATCAATACATTGAATCAAGAAAGATTAAAATGTTACCTGTACACTCCTCTAGTCTCTTATTTCAAACCTTCTTAGTGTGTCCTTAATCGGTTTACGAAGGAAATAAATTTAAAAAGAAATGCCCTAGAGAGGTATTAAGACTTACTTGATTCCTAGGTGACCGGGCCACCTGAATTTATGTGTAGCTTCTGTTTGCTGGAATATGGCTTGCAATAAGATTTACAGCCAATACTTCTTTAAAGATTAAATGATGCTATTAATACTAGATATGTATTTTAGGGACAGTTTGTCATTTGGATGAGAGGAAATTCCCATAAACTGACAACCCAATCTTTGCATGAAAGCAAAGCAAATATCACTTTCCAATTAGAACATTTCTTCCAATTCATTCTTAATTCCTTCGTAGGGGAAACAATGATATAAAATAAACCCTCAAATTTCAGATATATCCAGTATTTTTCCACCAGCTAAATGGAAAATAAATGTTTTTCATCTGTGATAGTCGAGTGTCTCTACTTAGATACATGAAGTTGAAGATACAGAGGGGTACGTTGGAGGATGAGATTTGGGTAAATCTCTTATCATCAGAATCTTTGCAGCTTATTCAGAAGCACTCACAAGGTAGTCTATTTGAAGATATCTTCTCTAATGATAATAATCTTACTTTTATCACCAAATTGCTGATTCAGTTGGTTTGCCAAGGATACACTGCCTCTAATCACTGTTGAAAAATTCCTTTTTCTGTCCTTTGAGTTTGTGTGAGGCCAGTTTCCAATGGATTATTCAGCAACCTAAACATTTATTCTGTAACCTTTTCTCCTCTTTGCTTATTTTCCTCTGCATCTCGTCCCTTCCATATTCACTTCTTTGTCCATTTTTTCCCCCTGTCTGCCCTTTTCATGTAATAAAATATTCTTCTCTCTAAAATGATTTTTCTCTGTCAAAATAGACTCTCTCAGAAAATGATTTTCTTTTTTAAGCCTACCAGATTCATATTCTTCTTCTCTGCCCTGACATTCTTAAATTACGACTGAATTTTCCCTCATTTCTTTCCACAAGAATGCAAGATCCATAGAGCAAGAACGCTGTATTGGGAAGTAGTTATGTATGGATAGTGTGGTTGGTTCCCACTTGCTTTTTCTTTATTCACATGTAATGAAAAGGTTTTTCAATTTTGGCTGTGCCTTTTCTTTTTTTAAAACTTATTTTTGGCTGCGTTGCTGCGCGTGGGCTCTTTCTGTAGTTGCGGTGAACGGGGGCTACTCTTCGTTGTGGTGCGTGGGCTTCTCATTGCGGTGGCTTCTCTTGTTGCGGAGCACGGGCTCTAGGTGCGTGGGATTCAGTAGTTGTGGGTAGTGGGCTCCAGAGCTCAGGCTCAGCAGTTGTGGTGCATGGGCTTAGCTGCTCCGTGGCACGTGCGATCTTCCCAGACCAGGGCTCAAACCCGTGTCCCCTGCGTTGGCAGGCAGATTCTTAACCACTGCGCCACCAGGGAGGCCCTGGCTGTGCCTTTGAGATTAAAATCAGGCATGGTATGTAAAGGCTCTAAAGGATCACTCTTCTTTGTGGTCTGCCGTACAGTTTAGAATTGATGCACAGCAGGCAAAATGTTTAGGGCATTTAAAAGATACCTATGTTTATTGATAATCTTTAAGTAAAGAAGAGGATTCCTTTTCATTGATGGATGAAGAATGGCGGTTGAAGTATCTTAGTGTAAGAGGATGTCGGATGTTAATTTTCCTGTCTTGAAATTATACCCATAATAGAGAGCCATCAGACACAACATGAATGGACTCATTAAAGAGCATTAGCCCCAGGTATGGGAACCTAACCATCCCTCTCTACCCTCTTCCTAAAGATCTAGATGAATTCACGGGTCAGAAGTGATTGGAAATGTATTCCTGTTGAAAGATTTCTCTCTTCCTTTCCTATGGGAAAAAAAAGGGGGTGTAAGATGATACCTTCCTACCAAATACAGGGAATCCAGGAGAAATTTGATAGTAGCTAACATTTATTGAATGTTCACATACTCTGTGCCAGGGAAGGGAGTAAGCACATCACACTTACTGTGAGCTTCTCTGAGGCAGGAGCTGCTATTATCTCATACTTACAGACGAGGAAATTGAGGAATAGGTATACAGTAACAGTGCCTTTCCACTGCTTGTTATGGCGGGATACACAGGATTCCTGGGCATTAAGTGGACACCATAGAAAGTCCAAAGTCCAGGTTGGTATTTCCATGAACCTGCCCAAGAGAGCTGCCTCTCAGGCAAGGGGCTCAGAAAGTCAGAACCATGGGGGACGTCTGTGCAGGCGGCAAGTAGAGGGAGGGTGTGGGAAAGGGCACACCCAGCCCATTCCTATGCCTGGTGCAGGGGAAGGGCTGCAGGGCTTCCCAAAAAACCCACAGGAGAGGGGAGCATTTGGTTCCTGGCCAAAGGAAAGAATTGTGAACCAAGAGAGATTATCATTGGGTTTTTAATTTATTTTTTATTAACGTTATTTTAAAGTTGTATTTTATATTGGAGCATAGTTGATTTCCAATGGTGTGTTAGTGTCAGGTGTACAGCAAAGTGATTCAGTTATATCTATATCTATTCTTTTTCAAATTCTTTTCCCATTTAGGTTATTACAGAATATTGGGTAGAGTTCCCTGTGCTCTACAGTAGGTCCTTGTTGGCTATGTATTTTATGTATAGTAGTGTGTGTATGTTCATCGCAAACTCCCAATTTATCCCTCCCCCCACCTTTACCCTTTGGTAACCATCAGTTTTTTTCTAAGTCTGTGAGTCTGTTTCTGTTTTGTAAATAAGTTCATTTGTATCTTTTTTTTAAGATTCTGCATATAAGCGATACCATATGATATGTGTCTTTCTCTGTGTGACTTACTTCACTTAGTATGATCATCTCTACGTTCATCCATGTCGCTGCACATGGCATTATTTCATTCTTTTTTATGACTAATATTTCATTGTACAGTATATATGTACCACATCTTCTTTATCCATTCATCTGTCGATGGACATTTAGGTTGCTTCCATGTCTTGGCTATTGTAAATAGTGCTGCAATGAACAGAGAGGTGCATGCATCCTTTCGAATCATGGTTTTCTCCGGATATATGTCCAGGAGTGGGATTGCTGGACCATACATATTCTCGCATCTTTAAATGAAAATAAATTTTGTCATTTTCTCTGATCCTTTCTCAGCCCTAACTGGAGGAGAAGCAGAAGGAGGCGGGCAGGAAAACTGAAGAGCACAGATTTGCCTTCTGCAACTTTTGACCTTAGCAAAGGACTGGCTGGGGCAGGAGTGTGCAGGGGAGAATTTGGGAGCTAAACTGAGAAGGAAATCACGGTTTAAATTAGATGAGCTGAACTGGATTGTTTAGTACTTGCATTATTGGAAAGTCGTTGGATCTGTCCAAGGTAATTTTTAGGGGAATGAACAGAACAGGATTAAAAGTGGAAAAAATGGAGGAAAAAAATGAAAACCTTTCCTGAGGTGTATCCCTAGGTTCAGATTGTTCAATGGATTAGCTACCTAAGAACTCTCACTTCCTACCGCAGGTGAAGAACACTGGCTTCAGATTAGAAATATATTCACAATAATGATGTACTCAGGACAGTGCAAAATGGGAAGGTTTATGAATTTCTGTGACTGTGTGTTTTTTTAATTTCACTGTTGTGTGCTCAATGACTCCATCTGTAACTGCATTAAGTTTTTCTTTCCAATAGTAATTTATTGTCTATCTCATTGATACTGTTGTAGGTCACATGGTATATTTAACATGACTAAGACACGTTCAGTACTAAGTAATTCAAGGATACAGTGCAGAAAATGTAATTTAGGTAGACAATTATCACAAAATCTGAAGTAAGTGCAGTGGTGGAGACACACACAATATTAGGAGCACAGTGAGGAGAAATCAGGAAGGCTTCCTGGAGGGGGTGTTGATTAAAATATTTAGAGGCACTACTCTTCATCGTTTGCACTTTACCCACACTGTTTTTTGAACACTAAGCCTTTAGCCCTACCTCGGCCCTCCCTCATGCCTGAACATCCTCACTCTTCCAGCATCTAATGCTTAGCCATTCTTTAAGATTCAGCAAAAATGCCATTTCTTCAAAAAAAGATTACCTGAGCTACGCATCTAAAATTTTCCTCCCTACTGTTTCATCAGAGCCGGCTATTTCCTTCACACCTCCCCATTAGTAACTTCTATGTTAATATCGTTATTACCTTTCTATCCCAGGAAATTACAAGCTTCATGAGACTGAGAATCTTGTTTTCACTATTGTACTTCTAGAATCTTCTAGCTGCACAATAAGTATTTGCTACATTAATTTGATTGGTGTTATTTGGTGAATCATTCATCAATGTGTGGTTATTTTGGCTTTTGACACTCATTTCTTCCCCCTGCTTTCTTCAGTTTGATGATTTTTTTTGTTCTTGAGCTTTTTTTAGGGCCAGTCTGAATAGGCCTGTTGTTTTTAATTACTGTTGTCCGGCCTACAGGTCCTTTAAGACGATAAAGATTCCTTTCTCTGAATGGATTACATCCAGGGATTCTTCTAGATTCAGCCTCTTGAGGGCTCCTTGAACCTTTTCATCCCAAACCCTCTCTTTTTTTCAACTTTTTAATTAAATTTTTAAAAAAATTTTATATTGGAGTATAGTTGATTTACAATGTTGTGTTAGTTTCAGGTGTATGGCGAAGTGATTTAGTTATACATATATCTATACTTTTTCAGATTCTTTTCCCATATAGGTTATTACAGAGTACTGAGTAGAGTTCCCTGTGCTATACAGTAGGTCCTTATTGATTATCTATTTTGTATATAGTAGTGTGTATATATTAATCTCAAACTCCTAATATATCCCCGCACGTTTCCCCTTTGGTAACCATAAGTTTGTTTTCTAGGTCTGTGAGTCTTTTTCTGTTTTGTAAATGAGTTCATTTATATTACTCTTTTTTTAGATTCCACATATAAATGATGTCATATAATATTTGTCTTTCTCTGTCTGACTTGCTTCATTCTCTGTCTGACTTGCTTCACTCAGTATGACAATCTCTAGGTCCATCCATGTTGCTGCAAATGGCATTATTTTGTTCTCTTTTTATGGCTGAGTAATATTCCATTGTATATATGTACCACATCTTCTTTACCCATTCATCTGTTGATGGACATTTAGGTTGTTTCCATGCCTTGACTATCGCAAATAGTGCTGCAGGGAACACTGGGTTGCATGTGTCTTTTCGAAGAATGGTCTCCTCCAGATATATGCCCAGGAGTGGGATTGCTGGGTCATATTCCACCTTCTTTTTATATTCATTTCTCTTTCTCCTCTGGTTCTCTTGGACTAATAGCCCAGCCTCTGCTCTCATCAATACTAACTTTGCAGTCTTCACATGCCCTCCTTCCCCCAGCTCTGACTTCATTTTTTATTTTTTACTGCTATTTTGGGAAGTTTTAATAAAGGTAGTTTTGCTGTGGAAAAAATAAAATCTGTTGCTAAGAATTAGAATTTTGAGCTGTCTCATGCTTTGTAAGGATAGAAAAATTAAGCACAAGTAAATGCAATGATATATGACATGTTAAAATAATTAGTGCTCATATCTTCTATTTTTCTTTACTGACTATGTAAACTAAAGTGAACACATGGTCGTAATAACTGTGAACTCTTATTATTTCTGATAATTGATTCATACGATCTATTTTCAGGTGCAAAATTTTAGAACAGAAAAAAGAGGCTAAAGTTTTATCCTTGTATTATATGATGCCATTCTATATTTCTTGCCCCTGACATACTCGTAGTGATAATTTTTTATTTCCATGACAGTACCCTCCATAAGCAGCAAAGGCCAGTACTCTGGTTTAATGAACAACAACACAAACAAAACATGGAGATGCGTTTGTGTCACCAATAGTGAAACACATGGTAAAGATGATGAAAATCACATATCTTTACTGTGATTTTTTTCCAGCATTTCCCAATTGCATTTGCCCATTTAATCCATAAAGTAGCACTGATATAAGCAAGGAGTGTACCATCATCATCAGTTTTAAAATATAATATTTATCTTAGCATCTTTGAATGGCTCGATTGAGCTTACACGGCTGAAGAGTTGGTAGAACTGGGTCTCAAATGTAGGTCTTATGATCCTTGGTCCAGGCCAGTGCCTGCTAAACTCTTCTGCCTCTTTGTAATCTCTCTGTGACAGGTAGAGCATTGTCAAGCATTTACCGAGTGTATAAATCATAGTAGTGGCTGCCACAAATGATAATGTCTAGGGCAATTGAAGTACACACTAATAGGAGAATGAATCTTCCTAATTTAAATTCTGAACTTTCATGCTAAGGATTGAATCCTAGTGCTTCTTGCACTGACATCCCAGAAGCATGGAAATGCCCACTACAGACAAAATTGAATTCGTTCCTGAAGAACCAGTTTTCCTTTTATGCTTTTTTTTTCCTTTTTGCCAATGCCCATCATGACTGTCACTGTTTCCATTCTTATAATTCTTGAAAGAATATTAATATGCAAATTTATTGAAAGTTGCCCACATTGGTGTTCTGCCAGGAGAATCTTTTGATATCATGGGGACTTTCTGTGATTTTTAAAATAATTTTTATTGGAGTAGAGTTGACTTACAATGTGTATTAGCTTCAAGTATACAGCAAAGTGAATCAGTTATACATATGCTTTGTATATGTATAATATTCTTTTAATATTTAATATTCTTTTTAATATTCTTTTCTCATATAGGCCATTACAGAGTATTGAGTAGAGTTCCCTGTGTGATTTTCTGTGATTTTTAAAGTTGATCAAAATATTATTATTGCCTTTTCCCAACTCCAAACATTCATACTACCAAAGGTGAAATAGGATATTTTCTTAGATAAGAATATTCATCTGGCTTTTAACTTTTTGAAATGGCAAAAAAAAAGAAGTCTACAACCCCAAGATTGGTAGAGAGATGATGCATTTTTTTAACCTCGACACAAGTGAACTGAATCTTAATAACACCTCAATCTTACCTTGATAAATACAGTTTAAGCCTCCAAGAACCATTGTGCTCTGAAATTACCTTGATTAAAGAAGAATAAAAAAGTTTTCACAGCAATCAGAGGGCTCTCAGACTCTCCTGTGTTACCAGACAGTATCTCCCTGCTTCTAGACTGCAGGTGTGGGTTGAAGTAGGGGACTAGTTATGCCCTCTTGACAATCTTTGATTAATACCTGTTTTTTTCCATTCTGCAAGAGCTAATCAGATTTTTAATTTGCTAATCAAGGTTTCCTTTTGATTCATGCCATAGTAATTAGTTAAGGAAATAGAATACAATGTCCCTCGCTAAAAGTGCACACTTGCTACTGTATACTATAGCGGAAGCTTTTATCTGTACTATATAGTCCCACTAGGTATTTGTGAGATAGCATATTCTCAAATAATTGAGAAATGACATAGAGTGATAATAAAACCCAGCTGACAAATGTGGCATATTTGATTCTGATATTTAGATTAGTGATGATCATGGGGTCATGGGATTCAGACTCAATAAAAGGACCTTTCAGTAAACGTAACAGCTATCCACTGGTCTGTCTTATTCACTTGTCTTGTTTCCTTACCCAGTCAAACTTAGTTGTAATTTATTATGTTGATCATAAATGTTTTAAATTTTGTTTACATTTTCAGTAGCTCCGTCATTCTGAAGTCTAGTTAAAATATTCTTGACAATTTCAGTATTTTAAAAAAAGAGAATAAGAAAGAAGCCTTTTAAAAAAAAATTATTTTGGGCTTCCCTGGTGGCGCAGTGGTTGAGAGTCTGCCTGCCAATGCAAGGGACACGGGTTCGAGCCCTGGTCTGGGAAAATCCCACATGCCACAGAGCAACTAAGCCCGTGAGCCACAACTAGTGAGCCTGCGCGTCTGGAGCCTGTGCTCCGCAACGAGAGGCCCCAACAGTGAGAGGCCCGCGCACTGAGATGAAGAGTTGCCCCCGCTTGCCGCAACTGGAGAAAGCCCTCGCACAGAAACGAAGACCCAAAACAGCCAAAAATAAATAAATTTATTTAAAAAAAATTTTATTTTATGTTGGACTATAGTTGGTTAACAATGTCGTGTTAGTTTCAGATGTACAGCAAAGTGACTCAGTTATACATATACATGTATCTCTTCTTTTTCAAGTTCTTTTCCCATTTAGGTTTTATTACAGAATATAGAAAGAAGACTTAAAAATATGAAAATTAAGTTCTTTTGAATCCCAGCCAACATTTTCCTTTCTACTAGATGATTAAATAGAAAAGAGTTTTAATCATACATACTTTACTTCCATTATTTTTTCACATTTAGTAAAATGAACACCTTTGGTATCATTCACTGGAGATATATTTTCCTGTTCAGTCAGTCAAACTGTTAGGAAGCCAAAGGAATTTAACATCTTGATTGCAATGCACTCTTGGCCAACCTTGATGAAACAGTTCACACATAAATGAAGTTAAGATGGTGAGCCATTAAAAATCATAAGTGGTTTATAGGAGGTTGAATTATCCATGCTTCCATAGGGGCCTATACTGGACATTCTAAATAGTCTTTAGAAACTTATTGTCTCAATCATTATTTCCAGGCTTATGGTTTTTTATGAATCATTTAATTTGTCCTCCATACAGATTATTATGAGGTATTACAGTGTCCTCATGGTTCTATTATAATGAAAAATGATATCTTCTTCCAAAATAACCATTTAGAAAGACCAGAAATGTGATTCTATTCAATAGTTTTAGTATCTAGGAAGACAAAGACAAGAATACGTTATCACGTATTCTTTTTTGTTTCTTCGATGTGCTCGTCTGATGGAGCATAAGTTTTATTGAGATGGAGGTGGAGGAAATAAAAATTGAATTAAAAAGTCCATTTTAAATGTGCACCTTACAGGATAAGGGGATAAATTTGAGGAGATTCTGGAATTAGAATCAGTGAATTTGAAATATTTGGTAAATAGAAATATTGTTTATATGCTGGCTAAACGCATTCTCTGGTGAATGCTACCCAAAAGCCAAGAATATACTTGGCCAGTGGTAGCATTGATGGCGACCAATGTCTCTACCTCTTCTGCTTTCTGTAGGAAAAAAAAAAATGTGTATTTAAGTGACAAATTATGCATTGCCCGTAGCACACACTTCTGTCTTACCTGATTCTGACTCAGCCTGAGCTATTCTGCAGTTCTGTAAACTGTAAATACCCTATACTGGTATGATAGAGGTTCAGCTGAATTCCTTCCCCATCCTGTGGAAAAGATAGTGTTGCCTCTATTTGCACATTCATTTCAAATTCCTCATCTGTAAATGTGTCTTTCTCAGATCCTCTTTTAAACCACTCATGACATCTTCTTGGCTGCCTCATTGATCGGCTGAAATAAAATCTTCAAACCATATTCATTTCACATCCGTATAAGGATCATGATTTTATCCTTTTTTGAAAATTGTCTCTGATCACCGCTCTCTCCAGGACAGGTTATCATCTTCAGTAGTGTTAGCATTTTGGACCAGATCATTCTTGTTGTAGGGGCTGTTCTGTGCATTTTAGGATATTTAGCAGCTTTCTGGCCTCTACCTGCTGCATGTACCTCCTTAGTTGTGTCACCTAGAAGTATCTCCAGGCACTACCCAAGGTCCCCACTGAGAATATTTTAAGTAACCCCTGGTTAGGAACCCTGCTCTAGGGTAAAATATATATGCTATAATTTCTTACAAAAAAATCAGTGCCCTCTGCTCACTTATTCACTTAACCAATGTTTATCGAGTAGCATACATGCACGCACACACGCACGCACGCACGCACACACACACACACACAGTTTTCTGTGAATAAGACCAATCACAAATTTGCTTTTAGGAAACTTGCAGCTAATTCCATTTAGGATCATGTACTCTTCATGCAGTTTCTTGTTTCCCTTTTGGTGCCTGAAAACATTCTTTGTAACTTCAGGAAACTTTCCCTTGTTTGACCTGTTTTCTCTTTTTATCTTCTCTGTCTCTTTCCTTGACTTTTTTCATTTGTGAGTTAAATAACGACCCTAATCCTAGCATAAACATGAGCTATATATCTAAGAAATGTCTGTGATAGATGTGTAAGTGAAAATCGTCATCGTGAATAGGACCTTGCGTCCTCCCTGAAAATTCCTGGAAGTTGTCCATGGAGGTACCCCCCCAAGTGAAGGATTAAGTGCAAAGCTATATGAGCGCTTAGAATATATTCTGCGATGCAGTATGTTATTTGTGTTAGAAGAGATACAGATATTTAAGACTTGTCGAAGATACCACAGTTGAGCTTACCCATGACAAAGCCAGATGAGGAAAAAAGTAATTCACATTTGGTTTGTGGGAAGCAAATACACCAGATCCTCAATAAGTCTTTTGACAATTATCCCCAAAGGAAATATGAAACAAAGTTTTGTGAGTAGAGGGTCTTGATGATGTCATAGTGGTAGATATCAGAATATCCTACCTAAACTCAACTACAGGGTTCATAAGGCTGCTTCCATCACTAAAAAACCTAGGTTACTGCTCCCTGAGCACCCAGGGAACACACTTAAGCAAGGGTCGCAGTAAGGTTGGTAGAAACATTAAATCTGGTCAGTAGGATGTATTTATTGAGTGCATGTTGAGTACTGTCCTAGGAGGTGAGGATATAGAATTAAATTCTAAGACAGACACCCTACCGTCAAGGACCCTAAATCCCCAGGGGGAAAGAAAGTTGTAAGATGAAAAATAAGGTAATTTCAGCTACTGAAAATGTAAAGTAGGGTAAAATGGTTAAGCCTGACTGGTGGTTTGATAGGTGGGCCTAGGGAGAGCAGAGAGGCGTCTTTGAGGATAAATATTTGAAAAAAAGCTTAAATGGTGAGGAGGCAGCAGGCTTGGAAGCGTCTGGGGGGAAGGTCGGTGAAGATGAAAGATCAAGTGCATGATTTTGAGGTGGGAATGAAGTTGTTGTGTTTCAGGAAACACAAACCTAGCATGCGGCTGGGAGCATCTCTAGGGTTTCTGGGGAAAGTGGTGATGGATTTGTAGGCTGGGGACAGATGAAGTGGGGCCTTGAAAGCTATGGTAGGGAATCTCTGCTTTGGTTCAAGGGTAATTTCTTTTTCTCTATGCAGTCAGGTTTAGTTTTCTTGTTTTTGTCTTGAAATTATTTGTCTGAGAAAATCTTTGGAAATTTCGAAGGAAACGTCTGCATGACAAAAGACCTTTCTTTTTTTTTGTTTTGAATGGATTTCTTTTTACAATGGTGTGTTAGTTTCTGCTTTATAACAAAGTGAATCAGTTATACGTATACATATATCCCCATATCTCCTCTCTCTTGCGACTCCGTCCCACCCTCCCTATCTCACCCCTCCAGGCGGTCACAAAGCACCAAGCTGATCTCCCTGTGCTATGTGGCTGCTTCCCACTAGCTATCTACCTTACGTTTAGGAGTGTATATATGTCCATGCCTCTCTCTCGCTTTGTCACAGCTTACCCTTCCCCCTCCCCATATCCTCAAGTCCATTCTCTAGTAGGTCTGTGTCTTTATTCCTGTCTTACCCCTAGGTTCTTAATGGCATTTTAAATACCGTATGCTAACACATATATATGGAATTTAAGGAAAAAAAACAAAAGACCTTTCTGAATAAAAAGAAATGGCGTATAGAAGCATTGTGTGGAAAATGAACCCAAATTAGTCTTTTGCAATGTCTTTTAAAAATTTTACCTCTTCTTTTTCCTTCTCTTTTTCCTCCTCTTTCTTCCTTCCCTCTTGTAAAAGGAAGCTGTTATAATAGTCACTGAATGACAGTAGCTCAAAAGACAATGCTCAGTTTATTACTAAGTGGGTTTCTAATAATATCAGTGGATATGAAGAAATGAATGAGCAGGAGACTGACTAGATAGATAGATGCCGGGATCTCTGGTTCAAGATGAGAACTGTCCCAGAAAAGGTTTGCTGGGAGTGCGGGCACCAAGGGGAGGTACTTGGGTAAAGACATCGAAGAGTGTTACATGATAACACCAAGAATGCAAACTGTGAAGAGGCTGAACGAACAGAGCAAACTCTTGGGGATTAACTGAGAAATGGGTCCAAGGTAAACACAATAAGATGTTGGTGTGATATGGCTTCTTGATTTCAGCAACTTCAGAGAGCATTTCAGGCTAGAGAAAGAGGACAGGAAATTTATATAAGTGAACTCGATACATTTATTTAAATGTGTAGACACTTAAAATAAGATTCAATATACCTTATTCAAGAGGTATCTCTCATAGTACAACTCAGTGGAAAAAAATACCACAAACAATGTAGGTTATTACTACACATAATGTAGTAATAACCAAGGGGTTCATATCCTTCAACTTTATTGTTTCTATATGCATCCTTAGTATGGCAACATATATTGAAATTTTGTTACACCTGGACAGGCATTTATGTTACACTGTCATTCACTCTATACAATGATAATAATGTAATTTAAAATAAGGAGTAAGCGCTGCTTTTTGATTTAAATACAGGTATAGCCAACAGGGAATAAGCTCACAGAAACATTTTCAAGTATACTAAAAGAAAGAAAAATGGAGAATGAAAATGTGTAGTAGATTTTAGCAGAGGGGGAGCGAAACGGCCTTCTCAGTCTCAAAGCCCCGTTCCATAGCTTCTGTTTTTGAAAACTCTAAGCTACTGTCCTAAAATCCCTCACTGTACAGATCCATTTAGGGGATTCAGAGAAATATTTTTCTGATATTTTCACCAAGTGAAAGGAGAAAGAGGAAGGGACCACTCGTGTGCCATTTGAGCTGTGAGTCAGAGAGGAGCCTTTTTCCAGGGAAAAGAACAGAATGATATTAGGCACGAAATAAAGCAGTCAGTGCTCGCTGCACCTTTGCTCCTCCGTGTGGGGTTCATGGATCAGCAGCTTGTGAGAGAGGCAGACTCTCAGGCTCCACCCTGACCCTCTGAGCCGGAATCTGCCCTCGCCCGGTGCCTAGATGCTACACCGCAGGCACGTCCAGTCTGAGAGACACTGCTACACCGACTAAGGAGAGTGAGGGCAGTGTGGGTGGAGGAACCAGCCCAGGACAGGACAGCTGATCACAGCATAGCCCTTGGCGAGCTCCAGTGATCTGTGCACACAGAGCCTTTATGTACTGGCAGTGTGCACACACCTATTTTGTTTTGTTTTGTTTATTATTTACTTTCTGATGACCAGGAAAAGCTGGAAAATATGGCTGGACCTTTGTTGGCCCCTTACAGGCTATATGTATGGAAATGAACTTTTATTATAGTAGATGGATGATGTTACTTAGTTCTACCTATTTACTAGGGATGGTTCTGAGCAAATACCTGAATTAATTCATTTCATCCTCAAAACAACCCTGTTTCCACCCCCATTTTCCAGAGGAGGAAGATGAGAAGACAGAGGTAAGTAACTGACATAGATCACGTAGCTGATAAGCAGAAGAGCTTGGAGGCAGAGGGAGGTCGTCTGGCATCAGAGCCCTCACCTTGTAAAATTCACTTTGAAGCACGTGGTTACCTATAACATAAAGCGCCTCTCAGTATCTTTTGGTAGATGACAGCAGTACCTCCCTCATTTTACATTCCAATACCTCTCCCACCCTTTCCTGCAGGAGGTCTACAAGCCACAGCCCATGCCAAGTTTATTTTATAGATAGAATTTATTGGAACACAGCCATGCCCATTTTTTTACATTTTGCCCACGGTTGCTTTTGTGTTAAAATGACACGGGGTGAGTCATTGTGGCAATGACCTTCTGACCTGAAAAACCTAAAATATTTCTTATTTGGCTCTTCAGTGTAAAATTTGCCAGCCTCTGTTCAAACAAAAGTACAAACATCAACTCATAGCTTATGTATTACATAAAAAATTCGAGCAATAAACTTCCATATACTGAGTATAGCATTTGCAATGAAACCTAATGGAAGAAAAAAAGAAATGACATTTATTTCAGTCATATAATTTTAAAATGGTCTCAGTCAGAATTAGAGGATAAATAATTCTTTCTTTCAAAGAGCGCAGCTGGTTCGCTGCATTGCTGAGTGCCCTGGTGATGGCTTCAGTGGTCCTGATGTTGGAAAACTGGGGCTGCCATCCATGAAGTTGTAATAGCTACTATTTCCTTTTTTTCTTGTTTCATGTTCCCAAGCTGAATGATACAGTTTTGTTAGTAGTTATTTATCATAACCTGAAACTTCAAAATAAATTTACATAATAATTTGTCTCTCGTAGTGCACACCTGCACTATAATTGGAAAAGAAGTGAAAGAATATTTGCTTTGTTTCAGTTATTGGCATGCCAAGACTCGAAAAAACAAAGTATTAACAAGTCAGGTTTGTATCCAGTTCCAACAATGCTTTTTACTGCCTTCTATTTTGTTTCACATAAAATATGAAAAGTATGCTTTGCGTATGCATTTTTTTTACTAGTTTAATTACTTAGAGCTTAATTTGTTTTAATAATTTAATAGATGAAATCAAAGTAGGGCATTTGATTGTATATGCATCCTTCTAATCCGGGAGTGCATTTAAGGAAAGCAATGAATCATTTGCACAAAATCTTTTTATATGACAAATAAAGGAAAGTATAATTAAAACAAAAATATGGTGTTTTTAATAAAGTTAGAAGGAATTTTTTCCTTAATCATTCTGTTATTGTCCATCTGAGATTGCGAGGCCTTCTTTCTTACTGAGAAATATTGATTTGACTATTGATCTTATATTCACTGAAATTAGAATTTTTGAAAGTGGAAAAATCAAACCTTTTCAAATAAGAAAGAGTTATAATTACTGTTAACTTTGCAAATTCTTCTCTACCTTCTGTTTCTTAAAAGAAAAATGGTATCTAAATATGCAGTTTAAAAAATCATATTCTTTGCTAAAATGTATTGAAAAACAGTTTGGTTAGAATTAGGAATTAAGAGATTGATTCTTTTAGATTATGACGAAGAAAGCATCTGAGAATATAAACGTACATAATTTTTCCTTAAAGTAGTTTAGACTATGTGTGCTATTTATCCTTTGAAGTTTACCTGTTTAGTTAATTCGGACACATGGTGACTACTTCTCAAATACTTTTTCCCGTGGACATTTGATGCAAATTCAACTCTCTTTTTGAGTTCTTCTCTGAAGAAAGCCACGGCTTCGTTCCCTTATGAAAGTATTTGAATAAGTACCTTGAATACTTTATGTTTTACAAATTAAAACTCAGAAGAAAGCCTAATTTATTTGTTTTATATGATGCATGTAGTGTTTAGAATATTGCGTCAAAGCATTGGGTATTAGGGTCATTGTCATTACCTAACCCTGGTAGGAAAGTTTGTTCGTATTGTTTTGCTTAGTTTTGTGCATGGGACGCAAATGATGGATGACACACTGCCTTTCCCAGAAAAGAGAAGCTGCCTTCACTTGGGTATCTGTGCATCATGTACTTAGGAGCTTATTCCCTGATAATATTTGAACAGCCTTATCAAATAATGATAAATTTGAGAGCAGTGGCCAAGGAGAGCGTTGCTTTCGGACATGAAATATACATACATAACAAATTATAGAAATAGCAGTTTTGCAGCTGGAATAGAAAATTTCCATCACATACCACTGACCTGTCCTAACTGTTCAATTGAGTACTTGGATCGGCAAACTTTCCTAAGATGTGTGCCCTTAAAATGTCCTGTTTCATTTCTAAGTGTGCTTTCTCAGGATTTTCAGTTGTCTTCCCAGGTATTATGATTAATTAGAAAAATCCTGGTAGCCTCTTCAATGTAAGACGGCCGTCAGCCAGCCAATACGTGTGAGCAGTTCTAATCCACACACCTCTTCTTTACTGCCTGGTTTTGTTTAAGCTCTACTTTCCAGGGGAAAAGGAGTTAATTTTACTCCTACATTCTAATCAAGAGGAGGGCATTAAGAAGCATTATGATCCTGGGTGATGATGAGTACCATGCCTTTATTCCTACTAGCTATTTTACATTTGGTCCCATATCCTCAAGTCCATTCTCTAGTAGCTTTGCCCCAGCTTACCCTTCCCCCTTCCCGTGTCCTCAAGTCCATTCTCTACCTCTGTGTCTTTATTCCTGTCCTGCCCCTAGGTGTGTCAGAACCAATTTTTTTTTTTTTTGCGGTACGCGGGCTTCTCACTGTTGTGGCCTCTCCAGTTGCGGAGCACAGGCTCCGGACGCGCAGGCTCAGCGGCCATGGCTCACGGGCCCAGCCGCTCTGCGGCATGTGGGATCCTCCCGGGCCGGGGCACGAACCCGTGTCCCCTGCAGCGGCAGGCGGACTCTCAACCACTGCGCCACCAGGGAAGCCCTACCTCTGTGTCTTTATTCCTGTCCTGCCCCTAGGTGTGTCAGAACCAATTTTTTTTTTTTTTGATTCCATATGTATGTGTTAGCATACGGTATTTGTTTTCCTCTTTCTGACTTATTTCACTCTGTATGACAGACTCTAGGTACGATTGCACCTTTCTTTCATGTCCATAATTCTATCACTTAATGAGTTTAGAGTGCTGACTCACAGGCTCTGTGTCATAATCCTCTGTGACAAAATTTGATTTGATCGCAGTGTGTTAGGTTGATGGTGACAAGGTCAATTGAGTTCGATTTGCTTTCCTCTCTAATCAACTCTGTTCCTCTGGTACGTGGAGACCTTAGGAGACCTGGAAAGTTTTAAATGTTTCTACTCTACAAATGTTTATTATTCAGATACAGAAGAGTTCATTTAAACTCATTTGCCAATAATGCTTCACAAAATAGATTTTGTAATTTCATGATGAAAGCTTAAGTGTTTTGATTCACTTAAAAGTGATTCCAACATTGACTTTTTTTATCCTTAAATATTCTAAGCTTAAACATCACCTCCTCCGAGAAGTCTTTGCTAATCATATTATCTGAGTAGGTTGCCCTGTAATTCTCTGTCTTTAGCTATAGTTTTTGTTTATCTTTCCGTGTCAAATAACACAATTTGCACCTCCATTTGTTAACGCGTGCTTCCTTCAATAGTCTGTAAATTCCATGAGAATTAGGGTCAGGTCTATTTTGCTAATCATTCTCTCCAAAGCACCTAATTTTACTTGTGGCATATAAAATCCGTGTTGAAAGAAAAAATTTGTCCATTTTCTGAGGAGTTTGGAACAGAAGGTGACAAGGACAACCTAAGGCAACTGCAGAACCTGGCTTGGAAGGGGCCCAATGCAATTATTTGAATCCTTTTCTCTTCTATTGGGATGGAGAGTGGAATTTTAGAGACCTGAATGTTCAGTTTTGATAATGAACCTTTTTTTTCTTCATTGCAGTGCAATTCATTGCTGGGTGTACCTTTATTCATTAAGTCATCCAGCCAATGTTCCTCAAGCACACCAGTAGACCTTGGAATGCAATGGGGAAACCAACAGCAATCAAGTAAACATATACATGAATATATTCTTACACCTGGTGATAAGTATAATGAAGGAAGCAAATGGAAAACCTGTTTTAAACTGTGGGGAGAAGAGTCTCTCAGAAGCTCTTTCTAAGGGAGAGACATTAGGGTCTTACTCCTACCACGTCATCTGCATTTCGCTGCTCTGCTGTGACCCCGGTGGTCGTGGCACTCTTACCCCCACAGGTTACTGGGTGTAGATGATCCCTAGTCCTTGCTGTATGAACACAGATCTGTCACTGACTTACTGTATTCACCTCTCCCAGTGGAATTGCTGTCCTACCCTGATACCTTTCCCTTTTCCCTAGGACCATGTCAGCTTCCCCTCCGCCAATCCTTTATCCAAGGAGAAGCACAGAGTTTCCTGTTTAGCAACTGCTGGCTCACTTCCTGTTTCGGATTCATTGATGAACATTTTCTCTCTCCTGCCACCCTCATGTTGTCACACACTTCCTGGATTCCTGTTGGGACTTAGCCCACGTTTACTGTGCACGTGACTTGAATTTTGATTGAAGCCAGATTCCTCCAACCTTCTTCCCCTTTGAGTCTGTCTTCTTTTCTCTCTCCCTTCTCACTCCATTCCGTGCCCCTCTGGGTTCCATATTTCTGGGTTCACCTTGCAGATGATTGATGGTTGTGGAATATGGCAGCAGGACATATGTAGATTTTTTAGCCTCTTCAATCAGAGTTTCTCAACCTCAGCACTACTGACATTTTATGTCCAGTAATTCTGTGTTGTGGAGCTCTCCTGTGCACTGTTGGATATTTAGCAGCATCTCTGGCTTGTACCCACTAGGTGCCAGGAATACCCCTCACCCAGTTGCAACAATCAAAAATGTGTCCAGACATTGCCAAACGTCCTGTGGCATTAGAAATTTCCCAGTTGAGAACCGAGTATACCAAGCTTTCAAGGAGCCATGCGTTTTGTTACTTACCTACTTACCCTTTCTTTCACTTATTCATATTTATCGAGTACCTACTTGGTGTCAGAAGCTATTCACGGCAGTGGGAATATGGCTGTAATCAACACAGACAAAACTTTTGCCTTTATCAAGCTCACAGTTTTGTAGTGGGAAATAGAATCAATATGAAAGCAATGTAGTCACTTCATGAAAAGTACGATAAAGTAAAAGAAAGAAAGCAAGGAAATAGGACACTATTTCAGAGACAATGCTTGGAAACAGTCTCTTAGAGAAGAGAACCTTTGAGCAGATTTGTAAAAAAAGCACACTTGAGAGTTTTGTGACGATCTTGGACAAAATCATTGCAGAAAGGAGGAAGCAGAAAGTGAAATGTCCCTGAGTGGGAACAAGTGTGCTGTGATCTATAAACAGCAAGACAACCAGTATGGTTGGGGTGGAGGGAAGGACACCTGAGCGTGATGAGAAGTCACGGGAGAGCTTTGAGCTGGACTGTAATGGAATCTGATTTGTGATCAGGAAGAGACATTCTGACTTCTCTGGACAGAACTGACAATAGTGAAGTAGCCAAGAATGGGCTTGAAGAGACCCATTTAGGAGGTTCCCATGGGAGGGTGAGAGAGAAGATGCTGGTTGGAAGTGGGGTGCTGGTACTAGAGGAGGTTAGATGTTGTTGAATTAAGAGATGCTCTTTGAGGAAGGCCTGGCTGTTCCTGCTGATGAATTGGATGTTGGATGTAAGTAAAAGAAAGGCCCAAGAGGGACTCACAGGCACGAGAACGTAGGTGACTCTTGATGCCAATTTCTGAGATGGACAAGAATTAAAAAAAAAAAATGTATCGAAGTATAGTTGATTTACAATGTTGTTTTAGTTTCTGCTGTACAGCAAAGTGATTCAGTTATACATATATATACATTCTTTTTATATTCTTTTCCATTATGATTTACCACAGAATATTGACTATAGCTCCCTGTACTATACAGTAGGACCTTCTTGTTTATCCATCCTATATATAATGGTTTGCATCTGCTAATCCCAAACTCCCAATCCATCCCCCCATCCCCTCCCCCTTGACAATCACAGGTCTGTTCTCTATGTCTGTGAGCCTATTTCTGTTTCATAGAAACATTCATTTGTGTCGTATTTTAGATTCCACATATAAGTGATGTCATATGGTATTTGTCTTTCTCTGTCTGACTTACTTCACTCAGTATGATCATCTTTAGGTCCATCCACGTTCCCACAAATGGCGTTATTTCATTCTTTTTTATCGCCAAGGAATCTTCCATTGTATATATGTACCACATCTTCTTTATCCACTCCTCTGTCGATGGACATTTGGGTTGTTTCAGCATTTTGGCTATTGTAAGAGATGCACAAGATTAAGAGAGGAGCGGGCTGGGGGTGGAAGGTTAAGAGCTCAGTTTTAGATAATTTAAATACGAAATGGCAATTAGCGGGCATGTTAAGTAACACAGTTAATTTTGCCTCAATTACCTGTTTTTGTTCTCATGTCAAAAGTGTGTACAACCATTTGACAATTGTACAACTAGTTGGTACAACCTTTTTTTTTTTTTAAATGAGGAAACCAAAACTGAGAAGTCTTGAGTAAACTAGGATTTGTGCTCAAAAATTGAGCCTCTGTAGTATTTTCCTTAGTCACAACTCCCAAATAACTTTCTGTTGTTTTTATGTTAAAACTGGAAAACAGAAAGCATTTGCTATGGTACTTTCAGCAAATAGAAAATAAGTGCAAGTTCAAACTGAAAACACACGTGTCTAAGGAACTTTTATCTTTTTAAAATCTCTGTTATCTCCAGTATTGTTAAAATGAAGGATGAAATTATGAAAAAAATATTTGAACGATTGGATTTATCAGAACATAATCTGATCAACATCCTCAAATACCATTCTTTTTCTTTTAACTTACACATTCCTCTGTATGAGTTAGTTAACCCATGCATCACTTAGAAGATTTTCCTAAGTATTTCCCTCCTAGTCAATGCCTGCAGGCCCCTAGGCCTCTAACAATGCAGAGATCTCCTTCCTCGTAGTGTCTCATTATATTGCTACTAAAATCCCAATGTTTTCCATTCTGCCTTTACTAGATCCTAGGCCAAAAAAAAAAGATGATAACAATAAAAAATAATATTTAGAAGATTTGTAACATTGAAAAAGACACTCTTTGTGAAATGCTTTCAGAATATTATATTTACATACTTTATATGATTATACATTGAGATTTTAAAAAATGCAATATATTAATGGATCAATCTTTCCTATCAGTCAGAGTTCTTGTAGGAAACAGGCGGTACATTCAAATAGGGTAACTGAGGAAAATTTAATGAAAAGAGCAAGGTTAAGATAAATCCACAAGGAAGGGGCTAAAAGCACATTGCCACCCTATGCCTGAGGGGAAGTACGGGGATGGGTTTCAGAAACTCAGAGAGAACCCCTGTTGAAGAGGCCAGCAGATGGACACCATGGCCTTGGGTCGATGACCACAGCAAACTTGAGACAACACAGCAGGGGCAGAGGAAGAGTTCAGTCTCACTATTCCCCACCCTCACATCTCCTTGACAATCGCCACCAACCCCCTTGCCCCTCTTCCCTGCATTTGCAAAGTCCAGTCAAAAAAACAAGAGGCCCATTGGGACATATCAAAAAGGCCAGGCTCCCAGGCACAGAATAGGGTGGGAAAGGGTGAGGAAGGGGGGGGTGGGGTGGTGCAAATTAAGCACACTCATGGACACTACTTTTTTGTTTGTTTGTTTTTTACAATATATTAGCTCCTGGAACACCTTTGATGAGACATCCTGCTCCATTCCTCTGAAACTATTTTTAATGCTTACTGCACAGGGCTTACCAAGCTAATTCAACCAATTCCTCTCAAAGCAGATACCACTCAATCCACCTGCATACCACTGTGCATTGTAAACCCATGTGGGAATTGTTTTCCTGATCTCATACTGCACCCTTTTCCACCTAGTCTTTAACGGGGCTGTTGCAGTCTCTCTGGCTGCTTCCTCTCTCTTCTCCAACTACTTAATTATATCTCAAGATCTTGTCTTATGCCTTCACTATACTTTGCTTTGGAGGAATGTGGAAGAGCAGGGAGTTGGGGATAGTATAAATATATAGGTAGGAAGGTAAGTAGGTAGATAGATAAATAATAATTCTGGGAGAAACACTTGGTTAAATTAATTTCAGTGCATTTCTTGTACATATCTGTCAAATAGCTATCCTCATCTAAATAATATTAAAAGCAGAAGCAAGAAGAACTACAACCCTGCAGCCTGTGGAATAAAAACCACATTCACTAAATAGCCACCCAAGTCCAGGAAGCACAGAGAGTCCCATACAGGATAAACCCAAGGAGAAACATGCCAAGACACATAGTAATCAAACTGGCAAAGATTAAAGACAAAGACAAATTATTGAAAGCATCAAGGGAAAAACGATGAATAACATACAAGGGAACTCCCATAAGGTCAACAGCTGTTTTCTCAACAGAAACTCCACAAGCCAGAAGGGAGTGGCATGATATACTTAAGGTGATGAAAGGGAAGAACCTACAACCAAGATTACTCTACCCAGTAAGGATCTCATTCAAGTTTGATGGAGAAATCAACAGCTTTACAGACAAGCAAGAGCTAAGAGAATTCAGCACCACCAAACCAGCTCTACAACAAATACTGACAGAACTTCTCAAAGTGGGAACACAGAGAAGAAAAGGACCTACAAAACCAAATGCAAAACAATTAAGAAAATGGTCATAGGAACATACATATCGATAATTACCTTCAACGTGAATGGATTAAATGCTCCAACCAAAAGACACAGGCTTGCTGAATGGATACAAAAACAAGGCCCATATATATGCTGTCTACAGGAGGCCCACTTCAGACCTAGGGACACATAGGACTGAAAGTGAGGGGTTGGAAAAAGATATTCCATGCAAATGGAAACCAAAAGAAAGCTGGAGTAGCAATACTCATATCAGATAAAATAGACTTTAAAATAAACAATGTTACAAGAGACAAGGAAGGACACTACATAATGATCAAGGGATCAATCCAAGAAGATATAACAATTATAAATATATATGCACCCAACATAGGAGCACCTCAATACATAAGGCAACTGCTAATAGCTATAAAAGAGAAAATCGACAGTAACACTCTAATAGTGGGGGACTTTAACACCTCACTTACACCAATGGACAGAACATCCAAACAGAAAATAAGGAAACACAAGCTTTAAATGACACAATAGACCAGATAGATTTAATTGATATTTATTGGACATTCCATCCAAAACCAGCAGATTACACTTTTTTCTCAAGTGCACATGGAATATTCTCCAGTATAGATCACATCTTGAGTCACAAATCAAGCCTCAGTAAATTTAAGAAAATTGAAATATCAAGCATCTTTACTGACCACAACACTAAGAGATTAGAAATCAATTACAGGGATAAAAACGTAAAAAACAGGAACACATGGAGGCTAAACAATGCACTACTAAATAACCAAGACATCACTGAAGAAATCAAAGAAGAAATCAAAAAATACCTAGAGACAAATGAGAAAACACGACCATCCAAAACCTATGGGATGCAGCAAAAGCAGTTCTAAGAGGGAAGTTTATAGCTATACAAGCCTACCTCAAGAAACAAGAAAAATCTGAAATAAGCAATCTAAATTTACACCTAAAGCAACTAGAGAAAGAAGAACAAACAAAACCAAAAGTTAGCAGAAGGAGAGAAATCATAAAGATCAGAACAGAAATAAATGAAATAGAAACGAAGAAAACAATAGCAAAGATCAATAAAAGTAAAAGCTTGCTTTCTGAGAAGAGAAACAAAATTGATAAACCATTATCAAGACGCATCATGAAAAAGAGGGAGAGGACTCAAATCAATAAAATTAGAAATGAAAAAGAAGTTAAAACAGACACTGCAGAAATACAAAGCATCCTAATTGACTACTACAAAGAACTCTATGCCAATAAAATGGACAACCTGGAAGAAATGGACAAATTCTTAGAGAGGTATAACCTTCCAAGACTGAACCAGGTAGAAATAGAAAATATGAACATACCAATCACGAGTAATAAAATTGAAACTGTGATTAAAAATCTTCCAACAAACACAAGTCCAGGACTAGATGGCTTCACAGGTGGATTCTATCGAACATTTAGAGAAGAGCTAACACCCATCATTCTCAAACTCTTTCAAAAAATTGCAGAGGAAGGAACACTCCCAAACTCATTCTATGAGGCCACCATCACCCTGATACCAAAACCAGACAAAGATACTACAAAAAAAGAAAATTACAGACCAATATCACTGATGAATATAGATGCAAAAATCCTCAACAAAATACTAGCAAACAGAATCCAACAACACATTAAAAGGATCATACACCATGATCAAGTGGGATTTATCCCAGGAACGCAAGGATTCTTCAACGTATGCAAATCAAACAGTGTGATACACCATATTAAAATATTAAAGAATAAAAACCATATGATCATCTCAACAGATGCAGAAAAAGCTTTTGACAAAATTCAACACCCATGTATGGTAAAAAGTCTCCCAACGTGGGCATAGAGGGAACCTACCTCAACATAATAAAGGCTGTATATGACAAATTCACAGCAAACATCATTCTCAATGGTGAAAAACTGAAAGCATTTCCTCTAAGATCAGGAACAAGACAAGGATGTCCACTCTCACCACTATTATTCAACATAGTTTTGGAAGTCCCAGCCACGGCAATCAGAGAAAAAAAAGAAATAAAATGAATACAAATTTGAAAAGAAGGTAGCATTATTTACAATTGCCAGGTCATGGAAGCAGCCTAAATGCCCATCGACAGACGAATGGATAAAGATGTGGTACATATATACAATGGAATATTACTCAGCCATAAAAAGGAACGAAATTGGGTCATTTGTAGAGATGTGGATGGATCTAGAGTCTGTCATACAGAGTGAAGTAAGTCAGAAAGAGAAAAACAAATATCGTATATTAAGGCATATATGTGGAACCTAGAAAAATGGTACAGATGAAGTGGTTTGCAGGGCAGAAATTGAGGCACAGATATAAAGAACAAACATATGGGCACCAAAGGGGAGAAAGCGGCAGGTGGTGGTTATGGTGGTGTAAGAATTGGGAGATTGGGATTGACATGTATACACGAATATGTATAAAATGGATAACTAATAAGAACCTCCTGTATAAAATAATAATAATAAATTATATTAAAATGCCGCTTAAAATTTTTTTAAGTTTCGGAAGGATTCCATGATAAATGCATTTAAAGAAATTGTGAAATCGTAGCATAATAACTAGTTTTCTTAAACATAGTGCCTCACTAAAACTTATTTCCCTTGAAAAATTGGTAAAAACACATTTCTTCCCAATTGAAAATCTGGCTCTATTTTTTGTGTTTGATAAATTATACATTCAATGTTTAAAATTAAAACCATGACCAAAAATTTATGGTTGAATTAGCCTTTTTATATAGGGTAAAAGGAGAAGATATTTATTATGTTAGGTCAAAGTGCTTCCTTGTTGAGCACATGCAGATTTATAACCATTTTACTAGTGAAGACTTGTTTAGTAGTAAATAGAAATCCTAAAGTATCTAACTATTCAATTCATACTGATTTTATTCTTCTCAGAGGAGATTACAACATGATTTACAACCTACCCAAATCAATTTTTTAAAAAATAAATGTATTTATTTATTTTCGGCTATGTTGGGTGTTCGTTGCTGTGCATGGGCTTTCTCTAGTTGCGGCGAGCGGGGGCTACTCTCTTTGTTGCGGTATGTGGGCTTCTCATTGCGGCGGCTTCTCGTTGCGGAGCACGGGCTCTAGGTGCCTGGGCTTCAGTAGTTGTGGCACATGGGCTTCAGTAGTTGTGGCACATGGACTCTAGAGTGCAGGCTCAGTAATTGTGGCATGTGGGCTACAGTAGTTGTGGCACTCAGGCTCAGTAGTTGTGGCTCACGGGCTCTAGAGCACAGGCTCAGTAGTTGCAGCACACGGTTTTAGTTGTTCCACAGCATGTGGGATCATCCTGGACCAGGGCTCAAACCCATGTCCCCTGCATTGGCAGATGGATTCTTAACCACTGCACCAGCAGGGAAGCCCTCAAAATCAATTCTAATGTAATTTTAATTTATTGACTACAATAATCACACCTTTTAATTAGAATATAATTTAATTTTTCTTAACGTCTGTATTAGCCCAGAAAGCCTGAATGAGATGTTTGAGTGTATTAGCCCAGAAAGCCTGAATGAGATGTTTGAGTAACCTATCACCTAGAGTGGAGCATATTGAAAATAACCCGAGCAATTGGGTTTTTACATGAGTAATTGTACACACTGCGTGCCTGTCTCTTTCACATACTGGATTTCTCTGTTTTCTTTATTACCAATTTATGTTCCAATAATCCTTTTCTCTTTTATGTGGAGAGTAGAGAAGCACAAGGTTGGTAATTCTCTTTTAGAGAGTCTGAGAAAGAAAAACTATTTTCATAATAAAATGGTGATTTTTATTTGCTTTTTTTCACTGTGTTGGCATTTCCACTGATACTAAACAAAGCAAGGGTGGTGAAAATGCCAGTGCTTCGCACAAATCAAGGCAGTCGCACCAACTCTACTAGTGGTTATTGGATTCTTCACACTGAATGCAAACTTATTATTTTTTTTTATTATTAACACTTTTTTAAGAGCAGTTTTAAGTTTACAGAAAAATTGAAGGGGAGATACAGAGATTTCCCATATACCTCCTGCCAACCCCCGTATATGTATAGTCTCCTTCATCATCAACATCCTCCACCAGAGTGGGATGTTGGTTGTAAATGGTGAACCTTCACTGACACACCTTAGTTACCCAAAGTCCATAGTTTACATTATGGTTCATTTTTGGTTTTGTACCTGGTATGCGTCTGGACACACATAGGATGACATGTATGCATTATTATGGTATTATATGGAGTATTTTGTGGCCCTAAAAATCCTCTGCTTTTATTTAAGAATTTCTCCTATGCAGCAGTAGAATGTAGTACTTTTATTTATTTATTTATTTTGGCTGTGTTGGGTCTTCGTTCCTGTGTGAGGGCTTTCTCTAGTTGTGGCAAGCGGGGCCACTCTTCATCGCGGTGCGTGGGCCTCTCACTGTCGCGGCCTCTTTTGTTGCGGAGCACAGGCTCCAGATGCGCAGGCTCAGTAGTTGTGGCTCATGGGCCCAGTTGCTCCGTGGCATGTGGGATCTTCCCAGACCAGGGCTCGAACCCGTGTTCCCTGCATTGGCAGGCAGATTCTCAACCACTGCGCCACCAGGGAAGCCCCAGAATGTAGTACTTTTATTAAATCTCAGACCTTAAGTATACACATCTTTTTATTATTCTAGTGACAAAAACAGGAAGCATGCAGGAAGTAATTTTGCTACATTCTAAAATATGAATCCATTAACCACGTTTGACAGAACAATTGTATTGCTAAATTTTTTTCTGAAATAACTGAAAAGTTTACAAAGAGGTATATCCAATAATATTTATCCAGCCTTGTTAAGAATAGAAAAAAGAAAAGCCCCAAATGCTAAATTAAATAAAGTATGTAGATAAATTATTTCATTTCTGTAGGATGAAACACACCGAGAAGTGGAACAATGATATACACTGCTATCTATTGATATCCACGTTACATAAAAGGAGGAGAAAGTATAGGTTTTTAAAAAAAACATTATATCCCGTTTGTGGGAGAAACTCTTGCATAAATACATAATCAGTGTCAGCATTGATTTGCCTAAAGTTGTTGGTGATTACGAATTTTGTTTTTGCTTATCAATTTTTAAAATGTATACAATAAATGATATTTACTTGTATATTCAGGAAATGAAACATATTTTATAATGAAATGTGTAAAGAAATGGAAAAATAACCTTAATATAAACACAGAAGAGACTTGCTAGGTCAAAGAAGATTCACAGATTAAATACTCCTGGTATAGACTGTCAAACACTTCAGAAGGTGGCTGTCAGGGGAGGGGACAACCAGTATGACACAGATGTCTTCTGCCTACACTGAGGTATAAAATTAAATATGTACATAGAGATTAACCAGTTTAATAAGCTGATTATTCATTGCTTCTTCAATTTGCATAACTATTGTTAGTAAGACCCGAAAGTTTAAAAATATTTGTTACTCATTTCCATTCCTTTTTTAATAAATTGTTTAGGTATGTTTCATGCTGCATTTGCCTCTATAAGAGATTCTTTCTCACTCTCTCTCTTTAAGTGATCATAAGGGAACTGTGTACATTAAGGTCCTCAAATGCTTTTTAGATTATGTATGTTAATATTTTCCCAGTTAATGATGGTGTTTTTTAAAACATACAGAAAAAGTTAGCTCTTAGGTACTCATAACTGCCAAAATTCCTTTTTTGTTTGTTTGCTTAGGAAAGGATTTTTAAAAAATTTGCTATGTTGGATGATAGGGGAATCTCATTTTACTTTAATTTCCTAATAGTTAAACCAGCACAAACTGAATAATGTTTTATTTTCCCACCAATTTGAAATGCTTCTCTTATCATGTTTATACTTGCTTCTAGATTTTCTCTCATGTTCTAGCAATCTGTTTGGCCAATCTTGTTGTCCTGTTTCAGTAATTATACTTCTAACGTGTTCATTTATGCAGTATTTTCTTGGTTATTATCGTCTAGTTATTCTTTCAGATTAAACTTTGAATGACTGATAAAAATCCCAGAATATAATCTCATTTGAGATTTCAAATAAAATTTCATTGAAGCCTATAAGATTTCGTACAAAAAAACTGGAATTTTGTCATTGGTGAGTGTCCTCATATCATGGGAAAGTGATAAGTCTTACCTTTAGGCAGATTTTTATTTATCACCCTCACCATTATTCAAAGGAGAACTATTATGGTACTGGAAACCCTCCAGTCTTTGTAACTGAAGGGATGGCTGGCTAATGAGAAAATGCTCGTATAATTTACAATTGCTAAGATGTTGAAGTTGAAGTTGAAATTCAAAACCGATGAACTGGTCAGCCTAATTGCTTTCCTGATTACCTCTAACCATGTGGTTTCAATGACAATAAATTCTACAAGAGTTTTTACACCAGTATCTTCATCCTAATTCCTTCCTACTCCGTCACCAAGATGCCACAATTATTTCCAACAACCTAATGGACAGCCGCCCATAGAGGTCTCCCCAACACCACAACTTAACATTTTCCTATCCTCAGAAGTGAATTTTTGTGTTTTTATCTCAGTTACTTTCATCACAATCTCTTCATTCCTTCATGACTTATTTGTCCAGGACATGTCCTTCTTCATCTTCTAATATCCTACCAATGATCAAATCCCCTTGCTCCTCAATCCAGGTTCACACTGAGCCACCACAATAGAACAGACTGGGAGTTTGGGATTGACATATACACACTACTATACGTAAAATAAATAACCACCAAGGACCTACTGTAGAGCACAGGGAACTCTACTCAATACTCTGTAATAACCTAAATGGGGAAAGAACTTGAAAAAAGATAGATACATATATATGTATAACTGAATCACTTTGCTCTACACCTGAAACTGACACGACATTGTTAATCAACTGTACTCTGATATAAAATAAGAAGTTAAGAAAATGGAGTTTACTGTGTCATGCTGGGACTTGAAACAATCACTTGTTACTTCTGGTTCCTAGAGATAAAAAATAATGTCTTTAGCCTGGAGTAAGAGACGTTTTTACAATTTTGGCCATGATGCCTCTTGGTTTTCATTTCTATCTTTTCAGGTCAGAAATACACCTCTGCTTCAACCACACCCAACTTAAACATGCCACACATTTTAGTGCCTACGTGCAAATGCTATTTCTTTTGCCGTTAATGCTTTTCTTCAGTTTACCGTCTCTATTGGATGCATTCTTCAATATTGAGGGCCAGCTTCTGCAGCCTTCCTCAGCTACCCAGTGTTAGTTAAATGAGATAATGTGTAAAGTACTTAGCACAATGCTCAGTACCTAATCATCGCTAAATATATGGTAATTACTTTTTAAAAATTTTTTTATTGAAATATAGTTGATTTACAATGTTTTGTTAGTTTCAGGTGTACAGTTAAGTTATTCAGATATATCTATAGTATTATATATATTCGGTTACATATGTATAACTAAACATATATTCAGTTACATCATATATATAATATACATATTCATTTTTTTACATTCTCTTCCATTATAGGTTATTACAAGATACTGACTGTGGTTCCTTGTGCTCTACAGTAGGTCTTTGTTGGTTATTTATTTTATATGTATTAGTGTGTAAATTTTAATCCCAAACTCCTAGTATTTCCCTCTCTCTCCCCTTCCCTTTGGTAACCGTAAATTTGTTTTCTATGTAACTGCTTTTAATAACATTGGTTTTCTTATGTTTGCTTCCGTGAATTCTGTTTATACCTGTAAAATGTCACTTACTTTGTGATAAAATGACACACTTAAAACACATCTCCCCTACCTCAAAACTAGGATTTATAAGAAGGTATGATCTACATCTTAAGCTTCTTTCCGTTGGGTCTCTTTCCCCACAGCCTGGTGACTACTCTTTTCTGATTAAGTAAATGAATATCAAATAATTTTCAAATTGAGGGAAACTCAGTATATTGATATAAAATCTAATTACCAGTGTTCTTCTCTCCAACTTAACTTTACAAGGATGGACTGAAACATGTGGTAAGAAAGCATACAACTGTTTAAAGCCTCCTAAATTACCTTTTTAAAATTCTGAAGCAAATAATATCACAGTCTAAAGTTCACATTCAAACTGAGGAAAACAGAAGTCTTTAGTTTTGGAAATGTATCCGTCTCTGTCTTTTTCCTCCCCGAGTTCTTTGTTCTCATTTTATCGATTTGAATTAGGTTGCATTTCAATTTCCGTTTTTAAATAACATTTATTGAATATTTAATAGGTGCCACGTACTAAGCTCAGCACTTTGCAAGCATTATCCATTGAGTGTTGGCCCCAGTCCTACGAAGTAAATCTCACAAACTCTGTTTTACAAGGAAGACATTGAACTTTAAAGCGGCCGTGTGAATTTCCCGGGTCCATATAACATCTGAGTGACAGACATGGAACTAAACATGGTATCTATAGGATCCCAGGCCCAAACTCTGAGCCATTGTTCTATGCACTCATTGTCTAGGTCTAAGGCACTTTTTTCAAAGGAGACAGCAGGCAGTTTTGCCCCTCGGGGGGCATTTGGCAATGTCTGGACACATTTTTGGTTCTTACGACTGGGAGAGAGGACGCTACTTAACACCTAGTGGGTAGAGGCCAGAGGTCCTGATCAGGGGCAGGATGAAGACAGCCTTCCACAACCAAGTATTGATATTATCTGTTCCAAAATGTCAGCAGTGCTGCAGTTGAGAAACCCTGGTCTAAGCTAAAGGCAGAGAGCTTCTAAAAGTGACGCAGAGACTCAGAGAACCGGTTGGGGAAAGGGTTACACACAATCAAGCCTTGAAATCTATGGTACTTGCTTTTTTTTTTTTTTTTTTGTGGGATACAGCTATTATCAGGGAAATATAGATGATGGGGTGCTTATTTCTCTTTTCGAATGTAAAACAAGAAAAGCATATCTTAAATCGTTCAGTGAAGAAAAATTACAGTTGACACTTCTGTAAGGCTTATAGTTAAGCAGGGATGCTAATTTTACGTATCTCTTTCAAAATCTCACGTTTTCATGGCTAATTCATTGTGGTGTTAATTATTTTAGCGAACAGGTATAAGCTAAATCTTTTAAATTTGGTGACTTTTTCTTAACCCGAATTAATATTGAAATTGCAAGTAGCTCAGTAGTCTAATGCATTTTGGCGCTGGATGTTTTCATTTTGCTGAGGTAAGAGTGATTCCTTGGCCTTCTCCTGATCTCTAGATTGATACACTGAGGGTCTTTAGGTGGACAAACCGGTGTGGAAACCCATTTTGCTGAAGTGCTTGGTAGATTCTCACGCCTCAGTTGGCAATGTTCTTGGTGGGTTGTTGGATTCCAGGGATGAAGGTTTTCTTAGCAAGAAGGATTCAATTTAAAAACCACTGACATATCCACAGATTCGGTCCCACTTACTCTCCACTGACAGAATGTTTTGCCTTTTGCTCAACTGGTCACTGCTCTGTTTATGTTGTATTCTTCAGATTTTTTTTTTTTTGACGTATATAGTTTCTGCTGTTCAACAATGTGTTTCAGTGACACATATATACATACTTTTTCATATTCTTTTCCATTATGGTTTATCATAGGATATTGCATAGAGTTCCCTGTGCTATACAGTAGGACCTTGTTGTTTATCTATTCTATTTATAATAGCTAACACCTATGCAGTATTCTTTAAATATTTTGCAACCAGGTCTGGCTTCATGCATGTGTGACCTGTCAAGTGGCACAGGGCCCTGTGCTTTGTTTAGTCCTCTTCTCATAAACTTGACATTCTTAACTTTGGAACCAGGGGCCCATATTTTTATTTTGCCCTGGGTTTCCAAATTATATATGTGATTCTCCTACAGCATGTACACTTTGCTTATGTATTGTCAGGTTGAGCAAACAGAGTACTGGGGGGCAATATTCATGCTCTCCTAATGAATCAGTTAAAAGCAAAAGCACTTCAATCTGAAAAAATGGTGGGTTTTCTTCTAGAAAAAAAAAGGAGAGAGGGGTAGCCTAGGGAGGATGATACAGGAATACACCCGTTTGCAAAAAGGTCATCATTTCATAATGCCATTTGCAGCAACATGGATGGACCTAGGGATGATCATCCAAAGAGAAGTAAGCCAGACAAGGAAAGATAAATATCACATGATATCGCTTATATGTGGAATCTAAAAAAAGAAAAGATGCAAGTGTACTTATTTCCAAAACAGGAAGAGACTCACAGACGTAGAAAACAAACTTAGTTACCAAACGGGAAAGGGGAGGTGAGGGGAGGGATATAATATATATATATATATATATATATATATATATATATATATATATATAAACTAAATCACTATGATATACATCCGAAACTAACACGATATTGTAAATCAACTATACTTCAATAAAAAATCATTTAACTCAGTGTTTGTTGAAATATTTATTGATAAATCTGTTTTAACATCCCTATTAAAACAAGAATAAAAAATTTTAAAGGCTTTTTGCAATTAAAAAAACCAGGATATAAGCCACTCAGGGAATACTAGACATTTCTCTGTAAAGACATTTTCATTTTTTTCATTGTATCTTATTTGATTGTACAGCACTGCGTTTTGCTGTATATAAATAAAATTAGGGGAACTACTTTAGGTTTATTACATACTTGCCTTGTTTTTTCCCAAATGACAAATTCGAGAGTGAATAACTGTAAATACTTAGAAAATAGACTTCATTTAACTGCGCTGTATGAATGTCGAGATTTGTTTTCTGGCAAAAGTAAGTTTCCATTTTATGTACTTGCTTTGGGTAATTTGGATAGTATCTCGCTGAGAAAAATTGTGGTGCCCAGTTAGCCTGGAAGGGGTGATCAATATCCTTGTAGGCACGTGATGGAGAGGCATCTCTGTAGAGGGGAAAAGCTGACATGGCGTATACATCCCTCTCATGATTCAGGTGAACTCTTGCGGACCTAAATATCAATAGAGGCAACACTATTTTAGCTTCCAACATTAAGAATTTGAAGCTCAGCGTAATTTCAAATAATGCACATTTGCACATTTCTTGGAGCTTTGAAAGGGCTTGTCAAAAACTATTGCTGTTGCTTTGTGTCAATCTCTATCCTTAGTAATTTCCAAGATAACATATCAGCCGCTGACTCCATCCCTACAAAAGTAGGATGTGCATTGCGTTCTTCTATTCACACACTTTAAAAACAGTATTTCACACTATTAAATTCCTTAAATACAGATGAGAATTGTGATGATGGAAGGCCCTTGGGGTTGAAAAATATTAACTCGATGCTTCGGAGACTCTCTTGCTATCATGTATATGGCACTTCTTTTGAGTTTCTGACAAGCCATATAATGAGAATGTTACCCTTTACTTAGTGCCTGAAATTTTCAGGACACTGTACTGACTACTTTAGATTTATTATCACAGTTGCTGCTGTGGAGGATGGGATTCTGATTATTGCTATGAGACAAGCCAACCCAACACTTACTGGCACAGGACAGCAGCCACTGTATTATGCTTATAGATTGGAAGATTAAGGACTAGGATAGCGGATTCAAAATGGACACGGCTTGTCCGTTCCACAAGTCTGGGCTCTCAACTGGGGAGACTCAAACGGCTAGGAGTGAGTAGAACAACTGGAGTGAAACTATCAGTGTAGCAATCTTAAGAAAGAAGAACAGAGCTAAAGGAATAACACTTCCTAATCTCGGACTGTTTTACAAAGCAGTAATCAAAACTGTATGGTACTGGCATAAAAACAGACGCATAGATCAGTGGAACAAAATAATGAGCCTTGAAATAAACTCACACATCTATGGTCAACTCATCTTTGACAAGGGCATCCAGAATACACAACAGGGAAATGATCGTCTCTTCAATGGAGGGTGCCGGGAAAACTGTATATCCCCATGCAAAATAATGAAACTGGACCCTTATCTTACACCATACACAAAAATTAACTTGAAATTGATTAAAGAGTTAAATATAAGACCTGAAACCGTCAAACTCCTAGAAGAAAACAAGGAAAAAGCCTCTTAGCAATGATTGTTTTTTGGATATGACACCAAAAGCATAGGCAATAAAAGCAAAAATAAACAAGTGGGATTACCTCGAACTACAAAGCTTCTGGAATATTTACTTCTAAATGGCTTCTCCACTCACATGAGAGGTGGCTAGGTTGGAATATCAACCAGAGGACTTACAGACAGCATCCCTCTATAGCTTGGGCTTCTCTCCGCCTGATGGATACCTTCTAAGAAGAGAGACAGGTGTAGCTTCATGACCTTACTGACCTCACCTGAAGGGAAGAGCATCACTTCTACTGTGCTGGACAGATCCCAGCAGTCACTGCCTAGCTTCAGGCGAGGAGACCTAACTGCACCTTTTCATGGGAGGTCTGGCAAACAATCTGCAGCACCCCTTGAAAACCTCCACAGCTAGGAATTAGTTCCCATTGCAGAGTTGAAGAAGAGGAGATTAAAGGAGGTTCAATAATTTGCCCAAGTTCACAGAGCAAGTAAGTGACAAAACCAGAATGCACCTCCAAAAGCCTGGGTCTCCTGAAGGCTAGCGCCAGTCAGTTTAGAGAGGCTTCTATTCCTCCGTCATCATCTGGATCTTAATTGTCTATGTGTAATTACTCGTGTGATTTTATTTCATGTTTTGACTCCCCATTTACCACTTCCTGAAAGGCAAGGACTATGTTCTTTTTCTTCCTTATATCCCCAAAGCAGAAATTAAGGGCTCAATAAATATTTCCTGAACGAAGGAAGGAAATGAAAGTTTAATGTCATCAGGCTTGGTTAGGACTTAGACTGATGGGTCCTGTAGAGAACGTGTGGTCATTATACCTTTTGCAGGTGATTGTTGGATTTCTCTTCCATTAGCAACGTGAGTGATTGACTAGAATAGCCTTGATTACATTGGAATGCTAAATGTTGAGATCTGCCTGATTCTGGGAAACAGAGTCTTCAGAGAGCAAGTTTGTGTAGTTAAGGAACCATTGCATCAGCTTGACGGAGGACTGCCAAACAGTGTTGTCACATTTTTTGTAGACTTAAAACTTTATTATATGCTTTTTGCTAACTTATTTATGTAGAGTGCACAGTACACGGTTCTCGTTTTGATGCCTATACTCTTGAATTCATGGGAACTCTGCCTTGCAAGTTGTCATATTAGGAAATTGTGAGAATTTTGATACACAAAGAGCAATGTGTTAAATATTGAAAAGCAAATCAAAGTCCGTTTAATCTGTTTGACTTTCAGGAATAACACTGGTTTCCAAAATATCTCGGACAAATCTTCTTCATCAAAATATGCATTCTCAAGCTCTCCTATTTTTCACTGACATAATTGTAGGTGTAGCTTGCATGCAGCTTAACTTAGTCATCAGCAACAATTTTTCATAGAACTTAAAAATCGGATTTAACTTCTGTTATATTTATGTGTTGAACATACACATTCAAGTTTTTACACTTAATTTAGGAAAAATATTTCTTGTTTTCTGATTAGCCAAAAGATATTATTGTTTCTACTAATCACTCAGCTTAACAGAGTAAAACATTAACCCGCTAAAGGACATGGTTAACAAAGAAAATGGGAAATAAAGCTGCATTTTTATGGCCCAAGAAAATTGAGTGAAATAACCATAGAGTTCAACTTCCTGATACCTAGAAATTTAAAATCTAATAGAGAAGACAAATGGAACTCTGAGTGTGTCTTCAATAAAACTTTGTAAGTATGGAAATGAAATTGTGTGTGTGTGTGTAGTTTGATTGGGTGTGTATAAAAATTGAGATTGTGACTTGTGTATGTGCATATAACTGACAAAAAGGTGCAGTGATACATGCTTCAAATATGTCTAAACAGATAACGTTAGTTATGAAAAAGATTTTGAGGAGTGAAGCCTAATAGTTAGAATCACAGTATTTCTAAAGAAACACAGACAGTATTTACCAGAAAAAGTGAAAAAAAAAGGCTTGGGTATAGGAGTGTTTAAACAAACGGAGAGAATTAATTGATAGAGTATCTCTCAAAGTCATTTCTGAAAGGATATCCTTTTTTCAGATCTTCATTATAGGATTAAAAGCATGCAGTACTCCCCCCCTCTCCACCCCTCATATCACAGACTAAGAAAATGAAAGCTCCTTGAAGGTTTCTCTTTGTTTGAATGATTGAGTGTGCATGTTAGGCGATACAGATACTACCTCAAATCTTAATATCATAACGTTAAAAACACTCCCAAGCTTTTAAGTTCGTTTTATGGCAAGCTCAGTCCTGGGATTTGGAGTGAAAGAAAGTCTATCTTTGAAGTTCATCAGTGTGGTTCAGAGAATGGTTCTCAGTTGCTGGTTGAGTTTCCTTTGGCAAAGGTGGCTGGGTGGTTTTTGAGGGCCACCTAGAAGTAGTGGTTAATTCATGTTTTCTGGTATTGACGCAGTTTTTTTTTTTTTAACACCTTTATTGGAGTATAATTGCTTTACAATGGTGTGTTACTTTCTGCTTTTTAACAAAGTGAATCAGCTGTACTTTTCATTGTGGTTTTGATTTGCATTTCTCTAATGATTAGCGATGTTGAGCATCCTTTCATGTGTTTTTTGGCAATCTGTATATCTTCTTTGGAGAAATGTCTATTTAGGTATTCTTCCCATTTTTGGTTGTGGTTGTTTGTTTGTTTGATATTGAGCTGCATGAAGTGCTGGTATATTTTGGAGATTAATCCTGTGTCAGTTGCTTCATTTGCCAATATTTTCTTCTATTCTGACGGTTGCCTGTTCGTCTTGTTTAAGGTTTCCTTTGCTGTGCAAAAGCTTTTAAGTTTCTTTAGGTCCCATGTGTTTATTTTTGTTTTTATTTCCATTTCTCTAGCAGGTGAGTCAAAAAGGATCTTTCTGTGATTTATGTCATAGAGTGTTCTGCCCATGTTTTCCTCTAAGTGTTTTATAGTGTCTCATCTTACATTTAGGTTTTTAATCCATTTTGAGTTTATCTTTGTAGATAGTGTTAGGGAGTATTCTAATTTCTTTCTTTTACATGTAGCTGTCCATTTTTCCCAGCACCAGTTATTGAAGAGGCTGTCTTTTCTCCATTGTATATTCTTGCCTGCTTTATCAAAACTAAGGTGACTGTAGTTGTGCGGGTTTATCTCTGGGCTTTCTCTCCTGTTCCATTGATCTATATTTTTGTTTTTTTTGCTAGTACCATACTGTCTTGATTACTGTAGCTTTGTAGTATAGTCGGAAGTCTGGGAGCCTGAGTCCTCCAGCTCTGTTTTTCTTTCTCAAGATTGATACAGGTGTTTTTAACAGTTACCAAGGTAAATCATGTCAGTTGTGGCAGGCAACATGTTTCATAGTGGACAGAGGATGAAAAAAACACATTTAGTCCTTCTGTATGGAAATCAAGAACTGAAAAATCATTTTGCTATTAGCCATAGAAAGGCACAGATCCTAGTGAGAGAGATTCTGGAGAAGGACAGAGAGGTTTGAAAAGAAATATATTTCATCTTGTGTGAACCATTAAAATATAATAATTGTAATCCCATGCTTGAGTGAAACTTTACATTTCAAACATTTTTTCATTACCTGTGGTTTCTTGGATCTGATCCCAGCATCTATTACGATGTCAAAAGTCCCTGGCCAAGTGTTGTGTCAGGAAGTAAAAGTCCTGATCCTAATACTGTCACTGTCACTGAGATTGGTTGGGACAGAGACTTTTCCTTCATAAGGAACCTCGATTGAGCCATGACACTTAAATCCAAACCACATTGCAGATTTTCCTGGAAATGATTTAGAGTGATTATCATTTGATTAGAGTGGTTCTTCATGGCAGCTTCAATCACATTTCCTTCCAATCTATGACAGACTCGGAAAGCTTATCCTTCATATGAGGCAGGTGCAACTAAATATTTTCCACACAAACCAAAAAAACCTTTTTTTTTTAAAGAAAGAGAAAAGGATCAATTTGTTAAACCATTGCAGTTTTCACTAAACCCGTCAAAATTGCTGTACAGTACCTATCCAGCTATCATGTATTGTGGCAAGCTGCTAAATCCTAAACAAATTTGCCATTTAAAAATTAAAATGCTTTCATCAGGTGACTTTACAATGCCAAGTAAGGAGAATAGAAGTGGACATGTGCTCTCCAATTTTTTTTCTGATTTTTGTTTGTTTGTTTATCCTGTCTTTTCAAAGTCAAAAAGCTGAGTCATAATTGCACTGCTTCTAAATACTTGGGAACACACTGGTTTATATGGAATTTTCTGCAGTGAAACCAGAAGTCTGCTTCCCTTGGAAAGCAGAGATCACAGCTGGACTGGCCCCAGGACATTTGTATCATGTGGAAGGAATGTTGACTCTAGGTTGCTGGTGAAAAAAATCAAGACAGAAATACCATTTCTCTTTACTGTGACACCTCCTTTAATCAAAAATTTTATATTAAGAATAACCTAAAAGTTACTAAAATTAATCTATTTGTTATTTTGACTTTCTTCTCAAACGCTGGAACCTCACAGTTTCCTTGAATGCAATATATAGTAGTGCATTAGTCAGCTCAGTGGTTTAAATAACAGATTTAATTCCTCACAATTCTGGAGGCTGGGAAGTCCAAGGTTAAGGTGCTGGCAGATCTGGTGTTTGGTGCAGCCTGCTTCCTGGCTTGTAATGGCCAGTTGCTTTGTGTATCCTGTTACCGAGTCTAAGTTTGTACTGCTCACCACACGACAGGCCAATAATCGACAGATGAGTGGTTGGGGCAAGGAATAGTGTGTCTGGAAAGCCGTCAAACTCAGAAGGTGGTTATCTAGTGCCCCAAAGAACCATCTTGCCTGAGATAGAAGTCAGGCTCCTTTTATACTAAAAGGGGAGCGAGGAAGTCAAGCACTTCCTGGTTCCCATCAGCCTCCAGAGGGGGGTGTGCTAATTTCTTCTTTCCTGCTGTCAGTCACATGGTCAGGATGTTTCCGGTGAGCTAAACAAAGGTATTTTAGATTAGCGCTCATTACCTGGGAAGCAGTATTCCCAGAGATGGGCCATTATGTAGAATTTAAGCTTATAGGCACCATCCCTTTAGTGATTAACTTGTAACAGTATTACAAAGGTTTAACAAATCTGCAGCCTGTGGAACGAAAACCATATTCACAGAAAGATAGACAAAATGAAAAGGTAGAGGATTATGTACCAGATGAGGAACAAGATAAAACCCCAGAAAAACAACTAAATGAAGTGGAGATAGGCAACCTTCCAGAAAAAGAATTCAGAATAATGATACTGAAGATGATCCAGGACCTCGGAATAAGAATGGAGGCAAAGATCGAGAAGATGCAAGAAATGTTTAGCAAAGACATAGAAGAATTAAAGGACAAACAAACAGAGATGAACAATATAATAACTGAAATGAAAAATACACTAGAAGTAATGAATATCAGAATAACTGAGGCAGAAGAGTGGATAAGTGACCTGGAAGACAGAATGGTGGAATTCACTGCCATGGAACAAAATAAAGAAAAAAGAATGAAAAGAAATGAAAATAGCCTAAGAGACCTCTGGGAGAACATTAAATGCAACATTCACATTATAGGGGTCCCAGAAGGAGAAGACAGAGAGAAAGTACCTGAGAAAATATTTGAAGGGATTATAGTCAAAAAATTCCCTAACGTGGGAAAGGAAGGAGCCACCCAAGTCCAGGAAGCACACAGAGTCAGAGGCAGGATAAACCCAAGGAGAAAAACACAGAGACACATAGTAATCAAACTGACAAAAATCAAAGACAAAGAAAAACTGTTAAAAGCAACAAGGGATAAATGAAAAATAACATACAAGGGAACTCCTATAACGTTAAGAGCTGATTTCTCAGCAGAAAGTCTACAAGCCAGAAGGGAGTGGCCTGATATATTTAAAGTAATGAAAGGGAAGAGCCTACAACAAGATTACTCTACCTGGCAAGGATCTCATTCAGATTTCACAGAGAAATCAAAAGCTTTACAGACAAGCAAAAGTTAAGAGAATTCAGCACCACCAAACCAGTTCTACAGCAAGTGCTAAAGGAACTTCTCTAAGTGGGAAACACAAGAGAAGAAAAGGACCTACAAAAACAAACCCATAACAATTAAGAAAATGGTAATAGGAACATACACGTTGATAATGACCTTAAACATGAATGGATTAAATACTCCAGCCAAAAGACACAGACTCGATGAATGGATACAAAAACAAGACACATATATATGCTGTCTACAAGAGATCCACTTCAGAGCTCGGGACCCATACAGACTGAAAGTGAGAGGATGGAAAAAGATATTCCATGCAAATGGAAATCAAAAGAAAGCTGGAGTAGTAATACTGATATTAGATAAAATGGACTTTAAAATAAAGAATGTTACAAGAGAAAAGGAAAGACACTACATAATGATCAATGGATCAATCCAAGAAGAAGATACAACAATTATAAATTTGCATGCACCCAACATAGGAGCACCTCAATACATAAGGCAACTGCTGACAGCTGCAAAAGAGGAAATTGACAGTAACAATAATACCGGGGGACTTTAACACCTCACTTACACCAATGGACAGATCATCCAGACAAAATTAATAAGGAAACACAAGGTTTAAATGACAAAATAGGCCAGTTAGATTTAATTGATATTTATAGAACATTCCATCCAAAAACAGCAGAGTACAGTTTCTTCTCAAATATACATGAAAAAATCTCCAGGATAGATCACATTTTGGGTCAGAAATCCAGATTCAGTAGATTTAAGAAAATTGAAAGCATATCAAGCATTCTTTCCAACCACAACGCTATGAGATCAGAAATCAATTACAGGGGAAAAAACGTAAAAAACACAAACACATAGAGGCTAAACAATACATTATTAAATGACCAGGAGATCACTGAAGAAATCAAAGAGGAAATCAAAAAATACCTAGAGACAAATGACAATGAAAACATTATGACCCAAAACTTATGGGATGCAGCAAAAGCAGTTCTAAGAGGGAAGTTTATAACAATACAATCCTACCCAAAGAAACAAGAAAAATCTCAAATAAACAATCTAACCTTAAACCTAAGGGAACTAGAGAAAGAAGAACTAACAAAACCCAAAGTTAGTAGAAGGAAAGAACTCATAAAGATCAGAGCAGAATTAAATGAAATAGAAACAAAGAAAATAATAGCAAAGATCAATTAAACCTAAAAGCTGGTGCTTTGAGAAGATAAGCAAAATTGATAAACCTTTAGCCAGACTCATCAAGAAACAGAGGGAGAGGACTCAAATCAACAGAATTAGAAATGAAAAAGGAGAGGTTACAATGGACACATTAGAAAAGTATAACCTTACAAGACTGAACCAGGAAGAAATGGAAAATATGAACGGACAACCACACATAATGAAATTGAAACTGTGATGAAAAATCTTCCAACAAACAGAAGTCCAGGTCCAGATGGCTTCACAGGTGAATTCTATCAAATATTTAGAGAAGAGCTAACACCTACCCTTCTCAAACTCTTCCATAAAATTGCAGAGGAAAGAACACTCCCAAACTCATTCTACAAAGCCAACATCACCCTGATACCAGAACCAGACAGAGATACTTCAAAAAAAGGAAATTACAGACCAATCTCACTGATGAATATAGATTCAAAAATCCTCAAGGAAATATAAGCAAACAGAAAACAGCAACACATTAAAAGGATCATACACCATGATCAAGTGAGATTTATCCCAGGGATGCAAGGATTCTTCAAGAAATGCAAGTCAATTAATGTGATACAGCATATTAACAAATTGAAGAATAAAATCCATATGATCATCTCAATAGATGCAGAAAAAGCTCTTGACAAAAACCATCATTCTCAATGGTGAAAGCTGAAATCATTTCCTCTAAGATTTGGAACAAGACAAGGATGTCCACTCTTGCCACTGTTATTCAATATAGTTTTGGAAGTCCTAGGCACAGCAATCATAGAAGAAATATAAATAAAACGAATCCAAATAGGAAAAGAGGAACTAAAATTGTCACTGTTTGCAGATGACATGATACTATACATACAGTATCCTAAAGATGCTACCAGAAAACTACCAGAGCTAAAAAATGAATTTGGTAAAGTTGCAAGATACAAAAGTAATGCACAGAAATCACTTGCATTCCTATACACTAACAATGAAAGATCTGAAAGAGAAATTAAGGAAACATTCCCATTCACCATTGCAACAAAAAGAATAAAATACCTGTGTATAAACCTACCTAAGGAGGTAAAAGACCTGTACTCAGAAAACTATAAGACATTGACGAAAGAAATCAAAGATGCCACAAACAGATGGAAAGGTATACCATGTTCTTGGATTGGAAGAATCAATATTGTGAAAATGACTGTACTACCCAAAGCAATCTACAGATTCAATGTAATCCCTATCAAATTACCAGTGGCATTATATACAGAGCTAGAATAAAAAATCTTAAAATTTGTATGGAGGCACAAAAGAACCAGAATAGCCAAAGCAGCCTTCAGGGAAAAAAACGGAGCTAGAGGTTTCAGAATCCCTGACTTTAGATTATACTACAAAGCTACCATAATCAAGACAATATGGTACTGGCACAAAAACAGAAATATACATCAATAGAACAGGATAGAAAGCCCAGAGATAAACCCACGCACCTATGGTCAACTAATCTGTGACAAAGGAGGCAAGGATATACAATGGAGAAAAGACAGTCTCTTCAGTAAGTTGTGCTGGGAAAACTGGACAGCTACATGTAAAGGAATGAAATTAGTACACTCCCTAACACCATACACAAAAATAAACTCCAAATGGATTAAAGATGTAAGACCCGACACTATAAAACTCTTCCAGGAAAACATAGGAAGAACACTCTTAGACATAAATCACAGCAAGATCTTTTTTGACCCACCTCCTAGAGAAATGGAAACAAAAATAAACAAACGGGGCCTAATGAAACTTAAAAGTTTTTGCACAGCAAAGAAAGAAATTATAAACACAACGAAAAGACAACCCTGAGAATGGGAGAAAATATTTACAAGCGAATCAACTGACAAAGGATTAATCTCCAAGATATATAAACAGCTCATGCAGCTCAATATTAAAAAAACAAACAACCAAATCCAAAAATGGGCCAAAGACCGAAATCGACATCTCTCCAAAGAAGACATACAGATGGCCAAGAGGCACATGAAAAGCTGCTCAACATCACTAATTATTAGAGAAATGCAAATCAAAACTACAATGAGATATCACCTCACACCAGTTAAAATGGGCATCATCAGAAAATCTACAAACAACAAATGTGGAGAGGGTGTGGAGAAAAGGGAACCCTCTTGCACTGTTGGTGGGAATGTAAATTGTTACAGCCACTATGGAGAACAGTTTGGAGGTTCCTTAAAAAACTAGAAGTAGAACTACCATATGAGCCAACAATCTCATGATTGGGCATATACCCAGAGAAAACAATAATTCAAAAAGACACATGCACCCCAATGTTCATTGCAGCACTGTTTACAATAGCCAGGAAGCAACCAAATGCCCACCGACAGACGAATGGGTAAAGAAGATGTGGTACATATATATAATGGAGTATTACTCATTTATAAAAAGGAACGAAATTGGTTCCTTTGTAGAGACTTGGATGGACCTAGAGACTGTCATACAGAGTGAAGTAAGTCAGAAAGGGAAAAACAGCGTACCCTTCCCCCTCTCCGTGTCCTCAAGTCCATTCTCTACATCTGCATCTAAACTGGGATGAAGTGAGAGAGCGGCATTGACAATTATACACTACCAAATATAAAATATATAGCTACTGGGAAGCAGCCGCATAGCAGAGGGAGATCAGCTGGGTGCTTTATGACCACCTAGAGGAGTGGGATAGGGAGGGTGGGCAGGAGATGCAAGAGGGAGAGGGTATGGGAATATATGTATACGTATAGCTGATTTGCTTTGTTCTACAGCAGAAACCAACACAACAATGTAAAATTGTTATACTTCAATAAAGATGTTAAAAAATAAAATATAAAAATAAATTAAAAATAACTAAAAATTTTAAAAAGAAAGGAAAAACAAATATCATATATTAATGCATATATGTGGAATCTAGAAAAATGGTACAGATGAACCAGTTTGCAAGGCAGAAATAGAGACACAGATGTAGAGAACAAACGTACGGACACCAAGGGTGGAAAGTGTGTGTGTGTGTGTGTGTGTGTGTGTGTGTGTGTGTGTGTGTGTGTGTGTGTGGTGGGATGAATTGGGAGACTGGGATTGACATATATGTGCTAATATGTCTAAAATAGATAACTAATAAGAACCTGCTTCATAAAAGAATAAAAATATATCCAATACAATGACACATGAATATTACTTTTATCTAGAACCTTATTTTATATTTTGTCTTCAGAATAAGATGTTATTAATTTGACTTGAAAAAAAGAAAAGAATACAAAGTTTCTTTCCTATTACAACTCTACATTTGGAGAGCCGACACAGTGAGAGTAAATCATCATTCTCTTCTTTATCCCATCATGAGGGCTCTATCCTCATGACCTACTTACCTTCCAGAGACCTCTCCTCCCACTACCATCACATTGGGGGTTAGGATTTCAACATATGAATTGGGGGGTCAGGGATGCAAACATTTAGTCCATAACACAGTATGTCTAGTTTTCCATTGAGTTCAAACTTACAGAACATTGATCTGTTCACTCAGAAGTCATTTCCTCATGTCTTTGGCAATTTTGATGCAATGCAGCAAAATAAAGTAGACGGTTTTGCATCTGGCATAAGCCAAGGTCACAGTTCCTCAGGCATAAAGTTTAGAAATCACAGCTGGTATTGAGACCTTGGAAGAGTCAGTGGCTTGATGTTTATTCTTCTGTGTACATGCCAAGTTGTATGACAGAGGAGCTAAAAAATGTATCCAAAAATTTTTTACCTAAAAAAATAGCTGTACCCAGAACATTTTTAGTATCTGCTATTACTTTTGAATACACCTGTGAGGCATGAGATACCTGCATTTGGAATGTTCCATGAAATAGTAAATTCAGTATATAGACTGTGAAGTTACAGAGTTGAGTCATTTGTACTTAAGGAATATTAAACACTTTGAAACCCATCCTATTTCAGACTTATCAGTTGTACTTTGGGAACTGTTGTGCCTGAAAGGGACATTAAATGTTAATCATTGTAGCCTCTCTTTTTAGATGTGATGATACTGATTCAAAGTACTTAAGGGTTTCACTTTTATTGGCGTATTTGTTAAGAAGCAAAAGACAGAGAAGAAATTCCACTTCCTGGATTGATAATGAGACTATAACTCATATTTATTATACTCTACTTTTCAGTTTTTATATTTTCAATGTCTTTTCACGTTCAGTTGCCTGGTATTACTTTGCTTCAAAGCTAAGTAAGGAATATCTCTTGAAACTCTCCAGAGACTAACACAATTTCAAGATGAATCACTTCACAAGTCTTAGACAGTTATAACAAAGCAACACATTGTGGCAAACTGTAGGGATTCTAAACCCTGGAGCAAAAAGTTTAATAATGGCTCATTTATTTATTTTTCCCCCTTAGGCAGGTGCTTGTACAGAGTACTAACACATTTTGGAACTGTAGATTTTATAAAGGCTTGTTTACTAAGGGAAAAAAAAAAATCTCAAGAGATTTTTCAGTAACTTTATTCTGGTGGAGGAGTGCTAAGTCAAGGAAGAGATTTACTAACCGAAAGATTGACTATTGTCATGGACTATAAATTTCTAGTCATTATTATCAGAAATATAAGATGGATAAATTCCAAAGGTGCTCTTACGTGTCTCCTGAGCTTAAGCCCCATATTTTCAGCTGTGGATTGAATGCCCCATTGGATGGAGTGCTGAGCTCCAGACTTGCCAGGATCAAAGACTGAACATCTGTTAAACCCAAACGGGGCTTCCCTGGTGGTGCAGTGGTTGAGAGTCCGCCTGCCGATGCAGGGGACGCGGGTTCATGCCCGGGTCTGGGAAGATCCCACATGCCGCGGAGCGGCTGGGCCCGTGAGCCATGGCCGCTGAGCCTGCGTGTCCGGAACCTGTGCTCTGCAACGGGAGAGGCCAGAACAGTGAGAGGCCCGCATACTGCAAAAAAAACACAAAAAACAAAAAAAACCCAAACCAGTTTCTTCAACTGACCTGCCCCATTGTTATCCAATGCAAGTTTGTGCGCCTGACACACAGTGAGGCCAAACAGTACCGAAACATCAGAGTTGGGAGCAGAGAAAGGTTTGTTGCAGGGCCACGCAAGGAGATGGGTGGATTATGGCCCAAAGAACCCCAGTCTCCTCAAAGGGTTTCAGCAAAGCACTTTTAAAGGCAGTGTGAGGGAGGAGGTCAGTTCATGATGTTGCTGTAGACCTCCAGTGAAACAAATGTTATTCTCCATTCTTCAGCTTTTTAGCTCTACATGAATGGACTCTCGGATCCCTGAGAATAGGCTATCCTGTGTATTTCAGGCTATAGGCAACATTCTTTTAGGAAAGGTGCAGAGCCAGTATGACTAAGCACAGGAAAAGGAACAGATCTAATATGGAGTCAGATTTTGTTCTTCACTATTACCAGGCTCAACACCTAAAAGCTGCCTTTCCCACTTCTCTTTCAAACTATCCAGTTAGCCACTGTGCTTAGGCCTATTCTTGCCTTTCAAGTACTCTGGAACCTCTTGACTTTCATTCCCATTGCCTTGAAATGATTGGGGAAAGGATTCATGTCATTTCCGCTGTCATCATAGTAGACTAATTTCTCTCACTGTTTTATGACTCAACCCACTTTTCAATACACACCTTTTAAGATCTCATTCTTTTGCTCAGAAATCTTCAATAACTCCCCATTGCTAAGGATATAACTATATATATTTTAGTTTGGAATTTAAGACCTGGTTGCTTTCTTAGCATAATATCAAAATATTCAAATCTAACCCTTGACAGCTCTCTGTGCCTCCCTTTGAAATACTCAGCTTCAGTGTTTCAGCATATAGCCTGGCCATGAGGTCTAGAGGTACAGGCAATATTTGGCTTATTTGACCATGTAAAGTGACTACTTAATGCCTCTCCTTGATGGTCTAGGGAGGGGAAGGTCACCTTGAGTGATTCAAACAGGTTGACACACTGCCCAATGTTTCCATTGATAAGGGGCTCTTTTTTTTTTTTAACATCTTTATTGGAGTATAATTGCTTTACAATGGTGTGTTAGTTTTTGATGTATAACAAAGTGAATCAGCTATACATATACATATATCCCCATATCCCCTCCCTCCTGTGTCTCCCTCCCACCCTCCCTATCCCATCCCTCTAGGTGGTCACGAAGCACCCAGCTGATCTCCCTGTGTGATGCAGCTGCTTCCCACTAGCTCTCTGTTTTACATTTGGTAGTGTATATAAGTCCATGCCACTCTCTCACTTCTTCCCAGCTTACCCTTCCCCCTCCCTGTGCCTCAAGTCCATTCTCTACATCTCCGTGTTTATTCCTGTCCTGGCTCTAGGTTCGTCAGAACCATTTTTTTTGTGTGTGTGTGTGTGATTCCATATATATGTGTTAGCATACGGTATTTGTTTTTCTCTTTCTGACTTACTTCACTCTGTATGACAGACGCTAGGTCCATCCAACTCAATACAAATAACTCAATTTTGTTTCTTTTTCTGGCTGAGTAATATTCCATAGTATATATGTGCCACATCTTCTTTATCCATTCATCTGTCGATGGACATTTAGGCTGATTCCATGTCCTGGCTATTGTAAATAGAGCTGCAATGAACATATTGGTACATGACTCTTGATGAATTATGGTTTTCTCAGGGTATATGCCCAGTAGTGGGATTGCTGGGTCATATGGTAGTTCTATTTGTAGTTTTTTAAGGAACCTCCATACTGTTCTCCATAGTGGCTGTACCAATTCACATTCCCACCAACAGTGCAAGAGGGTTCGATAAGGGGCCCTTTGTCTGATAATTTCCAGGACTGGATTGAATGATGTGGCCATGCAGAGTGAGCTGTTGGCTGGTCAGATCTGAAGGAAGCTCTTGTCTGCTTCTACACAGTAATGCTGTAGGCCCAAGTTTATTCACTGAAGAAATTCAAATCACAGATGCATGTGCTGGGACTGATGGAAATGTACTAACACACCTGTTACTGAAGTTTTCCATTGCATAGCAAGGGACCGTGCACATTGCTTATGAGGGACATCGTATTGAACGTGGTATTGTTACCTACCAGGGTTCTTGGTCTCCTTAATGGGTAGAAATTGACAAGAGACCAGACAGAAAATTCAGGCAAGACTTTATTGGGGCCCCTGCTGCAACAGAGGGAAGCGAGAACAAGTAACAGTTTCCATTGCTTGCTCCCTGAGGTGGGGGTGAGCTGGTTCCTTATATGGGGGGAGAGGAGGGGCGGGTCCAGGGGTCAGACTGGAGATGTGGCTTAGGTGGTCTGCCCGCCCCTTTGGTGGTGTTGAGTGTAGGGGGCATGCACAGTGCCCTGCTTTTGCTCCTGACACCCTGCTTTTGCTCCTGGCTCTTCAGGAGTAACAGTTGGGTTTTTTTGGTCTTTTTTTTTGTATCTTATTGTCCATAATTTGCTCCAACTGTGCATGCACGCAGTTATTTTTAGTCCCTTATAGTTTCTTTGTATTTTGTTGCTCAAGGAGATGTTTGTCTAGGTGCAAGAACTGCAGGAAAGGGTCCCGGTCCCAAGGTCCCAGCTTGTCTCAGTGTGAATTGATTACATATTGTCATGAAACATAAATAAATGATTTTTTTGTATATTTTCTTAGTTTCCCAGATTTCTGGCCACCTTGTAGAATATTCTTTCTTTTCTTACACAATTATCAAGTTTCTTCTATTTTTTTTCTCAGTCTCCAAGTTGGCTTCTTCTATGGCATCTTTCCTGGTAACTTAGCCTGGAATAATTTGCTGAATCTACATAGAAATTATTGTTTTGTTTGTGGTGGGGTATTTCCAAGTATTAATTAATAAAAGTGATGTCCTTCCTATCAACTTCAATTATTTTCTTCATTTGCAACCCCAAACATCCCCCACTTCTGCACCCTGCTTAGAGAATTAAACGTAAGTGTTCAAGTACTTTTCCAGATGGTAAGTCGTAGAGGCACAGCATTTAAAGCACTTAATATAAAAAGGAATGGGTAGACATTTGGAACGTAAGTTTTCCTTTTCCCAAGACTGGCTAATAATCCATGGGCTGGAGAAGAGAAAGAGAGGGATCATATGGACGAGAGAGTAATTAGAAACTTCACTCAAGTTTTAACCTCATGACTCGCTCTCCTTTGAAAGCAGCTGGCTTGTTACCTACTGATCATAAAGGACATGTGAGGCTGATTTGTGCCTCGAGATTTTTCTCATCAGCATTCTTCGAGGACAACCCTCTTCCAATGGCCAAGAACTCTACTAGGATCCATTTCAAACCCGCTGTAAAAAGCACCAGTTATGTATTTTTTTTTAACGTTTCTTATTTCTAACTGGCTGCAGAATGATACTTTTTTATAACAGAATAAAAATGAATTGCTAGAAAAATGGAATGAATAATACAGAGACATTAAAAAGTCAAATCCCCACATCTTCTCAGAATCAGCAGCCATAATATTATCCTGTCAAATCACTATAGAAGTTTTTAAGTAGTAACTTGCAATGGCTGAATTGATTTCATTTTGACAAATAGTGTCCAGATTAGCATTCTTCTGTGGACCACACTGTTCTAGGTAGTCCCTGAGGTCAAGTGTGGAGCAGGGACAATCAGAGGTGGTAGAGGACCGAGAATGCTGTCACCTGGCATGTGTCACTGCCACCATATTGGGGTGTGGCCGGGCACGCTGGTAGTTCAGACAGCCTGCCTGACTCCACTGCCAGGGAACAGTGGTCCAGCAAATGCTCTGTTCATTCATTTAATACTTAATCGTGAATTAGTGCACAGTTCGCTTAACACTTAATCGTGAATTAATCTCTTCTTGGGAGATTTATCATATAGTGGTCTTAAAATTTGTTTTAAAAATATTACTCTTTATCTCCTCATTTTGACTTTATTTTCCCCCGAAAGATCTTAAGGTTCTTGGGGTGAGACAGTAAATTTTATTTTTCTTTGCATGTCCCACCTTTTCTAGTACACCACCTTCCATAACTGCTGGAAATCATTTGTTTGTTTTGATTAAGCAAAAAAAGCCAATCAATTCTGAAGAACACATAGCAAACTTTAAATTGTGCAGATAACATATAACAGCCCTTTGGGTTATTTTTGGTGTTCTGAATTGTCTCCTGCCTACCCAGGTGCAGAATATTTATTTAGGCAACTAAAGAAATGTGGAGTCATGAAGGACCTTGACTCTTCTAAGCTTTAGCTTGTTTCCTCATCTGTAAAGTAAACATAAGAGCACTTTTAGGTTGTGTTCAAGGCTAAATAAAATACTAACTATAAAGCACCTAGAATATGCTCTGTACATAGCCATTGCCCAAGAAGTATTAGTTGCCCGCTTCTTAGCAGTACTATTTTAAATGCTTTGCTCTTACTGCAAACAGTATGCAATATGGGACTGTTCGTAAAATGACATTTTTTTTACATATTGATTGTATGCACACAAATATAGCTACTTAATAAAGAGAAAATAGTTCTTAAACTCTAAATTCTAGCTTTAAGGGAAAGACAAAACTACTGCATGACAATGATAATATACACTTCCTCCCAGTGCCAGGTTTATGATACTTTCCCTACACATAAATTCCCCAAAGAATCTTGTATCCCTACGGAAATCATCGTAAGGGGACACAAATCTCAATTTTGCCTTTGGGGACACCAGGAATGTGGACCAACCTCTTCCCCAGAGGACTGTTAGTGGTGACTTGCATTATTACCTTAGCCAAGATCTCAGCATCTGAGGGTGTAATTTCCCATTACGACTTACTTGTTTTTCATAAATAATGGAACTTGCATCCTCACGTTAACCGTATCGTGAATTCACAGTTCTCATTCAAGGCTATAGTAGTGATAGGGAAAAATGGGTGTGTTTGTGTTCATGTCTTAGCTTTAAATTTGCTCTTAGGAGCAAGTAGAACACAAAATCAAGGATGTTAACTTCTTTTGTGTCATTTTTCCATTGTTGCTAGTAGTTCCTTGTGTTTCAGTGTCACCCTTGAGTTTGCCAATTTATAGTTTGTTGTTTTTAAGGCTAGAAAATACATATGAATGGGGTTTCAGAAGCAAGATAGATGTAGGTGTAGCCTGGGGGTATTTTTCACTCCTTTTAAATTGCCTAGTCCCAGGGTAAGTATCCCCATGTTCATGTTCTAACTGGGCTCTGTATGCTAAACACTGAGAGCTCCTTTCCCTTCCAAATCTGTCATTGGCTTCAACAACACAAATCAATTACTTTTGACTCTACAACTTTATCCATTCTCTTATGTTTTTGAACTTTGACTTGCAAAGTTTCTTACACTGTAAATTGTTTCTTCTTTGTCTAATGACTCATGGTTTATTTCTTTGGATGAGGAAGAAGCTCATTTTATAGGGGTTGGCAGAATCCAGAGATTGGGAAAATTAGAGTTAAGCTGTTTATATAGATTCATGTCATGGAAACACAAGATGTTTATTTCCTAAACTGAGGCCACAGGCTGTTTCACTCTCAGTGCAGGGGACTAGCCCACAGCTTTAGGACATTGTACTACTGAATAGTTACTGATTACTTGCCCTGGTCTGCGAGAGCAGTCACCTTATGAACTGTATTTTAAAATATATTTACACAGTATACAGCTAAACTTTCAATCAGCTATATGATTTCCTGACACTGTTTTAACACACAATGCTTCTAGGAGAAAGCCTGGATTTCTTTCTCTTTTAAACATTATTTGGAAATAATTTTAGATTTATAGAAGAGTTGTGTACTCAGAACAGAAACTTCCTGTGTATGCTCCTCCCAATTTCTGATATGTGAACATCTTACATAACCTTAATATGTTTTTCAAATCTGAGACATTAAAATTGGTATAGTACTATTAACTAAATTATAGGCTTTATTCAGATCTTACTTTTTTTTCCCAGTGATATCTTTTTGCATCCCAAGAGTCCAGGATACTGTGTTGTATTAATTGTGATTTCTCTTCAATCTCTTCCAATCTGCAAATGTTCTTCCATCTTCCCTTGTCTTCATGACCTTGACATTTTTTAAGAGTACTGGTCAGGTATTCTTGTAGACTGTCCCTTGTTTTGAGTTTGTTGTTTTCTCCTAATTACACTGGAGTTATTGATTTGGGGGAAGAATACCACGGAGGCCAATTCGCCTTTTAATCCCTTCATAGCAGGGTTTACATAACATCGGCATAGCCTATTACTGGTGATGCAAATCTTGGTCATCAGGTTAAAGAGGGGTTTGCCAGATTCTCCACTGTAAGGTTACCCTTCCCTCCCCACTTCCATACGCTGTTCACTGGAAGTGAATCACTAAGTCCAGCTCACACTCAAGGGCAGGAATATTAACCTCTACCTTCTGGAGGGAGACAACAAGGAATTTATTGACAAGTGTTAAAGACGCCACAGTAATTAATATACGTCAAGGATTAGCACATGTTTCATTTCTTCTTAGAGTTTTGTCCACTATTTTTATTATCCATGCATGGACTTTGCCTGCAGTAATTACCCTCTGGTGTTCCAATGGTGTGATTTTCTATTTCTTTCATTCCACTTACATTTATTATTGAAATTCTTCTTTAGAGAAGATCCAGCCCTTTTGCATTTACTTATGAACTCAGTCATTTTTTAAGATAAGTATGGACATATGGATATTGCTTTATTCTTTGAGTTATAGGCAATGCTATCTTTATTAGTTTGTTGCTTAAATTAGTCTAGTTTTGGCCATTAAAAGATTTTTAAGGTTAGCCTCTGTCCCCTTTTGTTGCAGCCCTATCCTTTTTTGTTTGTTTGTTTAAGCACCTCCTCACTTTCTGACTATAAAATACTCCTTGCTCTCATGCCTTTCCCCTGCCCTATGTCTAGAATCAGCTATCTCTCTAAAGGGTCTGCTATGGACTAAATGTTTGTATCCCTCCAAAAATTCATGTGGTGAAATCGAATCCCCACTGTGATGGTATTTGGAGATGGGGCTTTTGGGAAGTAATTAGGTCATGAGAGTGGATCCCTCATGAATAGGATCAACGCCCTTGTAAGAAGAGTTCAGAAAGCTAGCTTGCTGTCTTTCTTGCTATCCGTCTTACCATATGAGGATACATTGAAAAGTCGGCAGTCTACACCAGGAAGAGGCTCTCACCAGAAGCAGAATGCTGGCATCCTAATTCCAAATATCCAGCCTCCAGAACTGAGAGAAAAAAAAAAAATCCTGTTGTTTATAAGCCACCCAGGCAGTGGTACTTTGCTGTCGTGAGCACTCACTAAGACGGAGCCCCACGGTATCGTATCAGAGAATGATACTTAGAAACCAAACTCTGATGCTGGGTGTGCTCACGATGTCATTGCTTTTCATCCTGCTCAGTGTATGGAGCTCAGTTTCCTGAGCTGGAAAATATATTCATGTATATGAATGCACATGAGTGTGTAATATCACTATTTACCTATTAAAGTAAACATGATTTTATATTTATAATATCTGAGTCTAGTTTAGCACCACAGGGTTCATGCCAGCCTTCCTTCTTTGCTTACTTGTGAGTTTTCTCTCTGACCATATGAAACACGGCTCCCACCAACTACAATCTATATAATTATTTGTATAATTAAACTAAGCTCTAAACTACATGAAAAGTAGTTTCAGAGTTATGAATCCATACAGTGTTTATGTACAATTCATTTTATGTTTAGTCTTCCGGTGTTTCGTCAAAACGCCATTTTCCAGAAGGACTTAGATCTACTCCTTTTTTCCCACCCCCTACAGAGAGGTCAGGTTCAACAATTGCAGTACATTTAGATTCACTTTAACAATCTGCATTCTGTCCCAGGATCTTCTGCCATCGTTTCCTTTTGTTTTCTAAAAACCGCATATCAGATTCACTCTCTGTGGTCTAGAGTTGTATGGGGTTTGAAAAATTCATAGTCATGTATCTGCCACCAAGCCAGCATACAGAATATTTCCATCACCTTAAAAATTCCTTGATGAGGGGGAGTGGTGCACGGTTGGTCTGTTTACTACAGAGGCTGAGGCCTGTCTGACTGTGTGGGAGAAGCTGCCATATGTTGCTGGTGGGGAGGGAGCTCTTGAGATCTGTTTGAAATGCAAGTTGAGAATCTCTCAATGTTTCCACTCTGAGTCTGTGGCCAGGCCATGTGACTACAGGGTCTTGGTGCTCTGGCCGAGTGTCAGGCCTGAGCCTCTGAGCTTGGAGAGCCGAGTTCAGGACACTGGACCATCAGAGACCTCCTGGCCCTACGTAATATCAATCGGCGAGAAATCTCCTAGAGATCTCCGACTCAATGCTAAGACCCAGCTCCACCCAATGGCCAGCAAACTCCAGTGCTGGATGCCCCATGCCAAACAACTAGCAAGACAGAAATACAACCCCACCCATTAGTAGAGAGGCTGCCTAAAATCATAATAAGTTCACAGAAACCCTAAAACACACCAGAGGACGCAGCCCTGCCAACCAGAAAGACAAGATCCTGCCCCACCCACCAGAACACAGGCACCAGTCCCCTCTACCAGGAAGCCTACAAAAGCCACTGAACCAACATCACCCACTGGGGGCAGACACCAAAAACAACAGGAAATATGATCCTGTAGCCTGTGAAAAGGAAACCCCAAACACAGTAAGTTAAACAAGAGGACAGAAAAATATGCAGCAGATGAAGGAGCAAGGTAAAAACCCACCAGATCAGAAAAATTAAGAGGAAATAGATAGTCTACCAGAAAAAGAATTCAGAGTAATGATAGTAAAGATGATCCAAAATCTTGGAAATAGAATGGAGAAAATACAAAAAATATTTAACAAGGACCTAGAAGAACTGAACAGCAAACAAGCAATGATAAACAACACAATAAATGAAATTAAAAATTCACTAGAAGGGGGCTCCCCTGGTGGCGCAGTGGTTGAGAGTCTGCCTGCCGATGCAGGGGACGTGGGTTCGTGCCCCGGTCCGGGAAGATCCCACATGCCGCGGAGCAGCTGGGCCCGTGAGCCATGGCCACTGGGCCTGCACGTCCGGAGCCTGTGCTCCGCAACGGGAGAGGCCACCAGGGTGAGAGGCCCGCGTACCGCAAAAAAAAAAAATTCACTAGAAGGAATCAATAGCAGAATAACTGAGGCAGAAGAACAGATAAGAGACCTGGAAGATAAAATAGTGGAAATAACTACCACAGAGGAGAATAATGAAAAAAGAATGAAAAGAATTGAGGATAATCTCAGAGACCACTGGGACAACATTAAATGCACCAACATTTGAATTATAGGGGTCCCAGAAGAAGAAGAGAAAAACAAAGGGTCAGAGAAAGTATTTAAAGAGATTATAGTTGTAAACTTCCATAATATGGGAAAGGAAATAATCAAGTCCAGGAAGTGCAGAGTCCCATTCAGGATAAATCCAAGGAGAAACACACCAAGACACATATTCATCAAACTGTCAAAAAACTAAATACAACGAAAAAATATTAAAAGCAGCAAGGGAAAAGCAACAAATAACATACAAGGGAATCCCCATTAGGTTGACAGCCAATCTTTCAGCAGAAACTCTGCAAGCCAGAGTGGCAGAACATATTTAAAGTGATGAAAGGGAAAAAAGCTACAACCAAGATTACTCTACGAAGCAAGGATCTCATTCAGATTTGACGGAGAAATTAAAACCTTTACAGATAAGCAAAAGTTAAGATAATTCAGCACCACCAAACCAGCTTTGCAAGAAATGCTAAAGGAGCTTCTCTAGGCAGGAAACACAAGAGAAGGAAAAGACCTACAATAACAAACCGAAAACAATTAAGAAAATGGTAATAGGAACATACCTATCTATAATTACCTTAAATGTAAATGGATTAAATGCTCCCACCAGAATATATAGACTGGCTGAGTGGATGCAAAAACAAGACCTGTATATATGCTTGTCTACAAACAAGACCTGTATATATGCTGTCTACCTACTTCAGACCTAGGGACACATACTGACTGAAAGTGAGGGGATGGAAAAAGATATTCCATGCAAATGGAAATCAAAAGAAAGCTGGAGTAGCAATTCTCATATCAGACAAAATAGACTTTAAAATAAAGACTATTACAAGAGACAAAGAAGGACACTACATAATGATCAAGGGATCAATCCAAGAAGAAGATATAACAATTGTAAATATGCACCCAACATAGGAGCACCTCAATACATAAGACAAATGCTAACAGCCATAAAAGGAGAAATCGACAGTAACACAATCATAGTAGGGGACTTTAACACCCCACTTTTACCAATGGACAGATCATCCAAAATGAAAATAAATAAGGAAACACAAGCTGTAAATGACACATTAAACAAGATGGACTTAATTGATATTTATAGGACAGTCCATCCAAAAACAACAGAATACACTTGTCAAGTGCTCATGGAACATTCTCCAAGAGAGACCATATCTTGGGTCACAAATCAAGCCTGGGTAAATTTAAGAAAATTGAAATCGTATTAAGTATCTTTTCCGACCACAATGCTATGAGACTAGATATCAATTATAGGAAAAAAACTGTATAAAATACAAACAAATGGAGGCTAAACAATATGCTACTAATAACCAAGAGATCATTGAAGAAATCTAAGAGGAAATCAAAAAATACCTAGAGACAAATGACAATGAAAACACAATGACCCAGAACCTATGGGATGCAGCATTAGCAGTTCTAAGAGGGAAGTTTACAGCAATACAATCCTACCTCAAGAAACAAGAAAATCTCAAATAAACAACCTAACCTTACACCTAAAGCAATTAGAGAACGAAGAACAACAAAAAAACCGCCAAAGTTAGCAGAAGGAAAAAAATCATAAAGATCAGATCCAAAATAAATAATAAAGAAATGAAGGAAACAATAGTAAAGGTCAATAAAACTAAAAGCTGTTTTTTTTAGAAGATAAACAAAATTGATAAACCATTAGCCAGACTCATCAAGAAAAAAAAGAGGACTCAAATCAACAGAATTAGAAATGAAAAAGAAGTAACAACTGACACTGCAGAAATACAAAGGATCATGAGAGATTACTACAAGTAGCTCTATAGCAATAAAATGGACAACCACGAAGGAATGGACAAATTCTTAGAAAAGTACAACCTTCTGAGACTGAACCAGGAAGAAATAGAAAATGTGAACAGACCAATCACAAGCACTGAAATTGAAACTGTGATTAAAAATCTTCCAACAAACAAAAACCCAGGACCAGATGGCTTCACAGCTGGATTCTATCAAACATTTAGAGAAGAGCTAACACTTTTCCTTCTCAAACTCTTCCAAAATATAGCAGAGGGAGGAAGACTCCCAAACTCATTCTACGAGGCCACCATCACCCTGATACCAAAATGAAAGATTTCAGAAAAAAAGAAAACCATAGGCCAGTATCACTGATGAACATAGATGCAAGAATCCTCAACAAAATACTAGCAAAGAGAATCCAACAGCACATTAAAAGGATCATACACCATGATCAAGTGGGGTTTACCCCAGGAATGCAAGGATTCTTCAATATATGCAAATCAATCAACGTGATACACCATATTAACAAATTGAAGGACAAAAACCCTATGATAATCTCAGTTGATAGAGAAAAAGCTACTGACAAAGTTCAACACCCATTTATGATGAAGCTCTCCAGAACGTAGGCATACAGAAAACTTACCTCAACATAATAAAGGCCACATATGACAAACCCACAGCCAACATAATGCTCGGTGGTGAAAGACTGAAACCATTTCCTCTAAGATCAGGAACAAGATGAGGTCGCCCACTCTCACTGCTATTATTCAACATAGTTTTGGAAGTTTTAGCCACAGTGATCAGAGAAGAAAAAGAAATAAAAGGAATCCAAATTGGAAAAGAAGAAGTAAAACTGTCACATGATACTATACATAGAGAATACTAAAGATGCTGCTAGAAAACTACTAGAGCTAATCCATGAATTTTGTAAAGTAGCAGGATACAAAATTAATGCAAGATGAATGGTTAAAGAAGATGTGGTACATATATACAATAGAATATTACCCAACCATAAAAAGAAACAAAATTGAGTTATTTTTTGTGAGGTGGATGGAACTGGAGTCTGTCATACAGAGTGAAGTACGTCAGAAAGAGAAAAACAAATACCATGTGCTAACACATATATATGGAACCAAAAAAGAAAAAAAAAGGTTCTGACCAACCTAGGGGCAGGACAGGAATAAAGATGCAGACATAGAGAATGGACTTGAGGACATGGGGAGGGGGAAGTGTGAGCTGTGACAAAGTGAGAGAGTGGCATGGACATATATACACTACCAAACGTAAAATAGCTAGCTAGTGGGAAGCAGCCTCATAGCACAGGGAGATCAGCTCGGTGCTTTGTGACCACCTAGAGGGGTGGGATAGGGAGGGTGGGAGGGAGATGTAAGAGGGAGGGGATATGGGGATATATGTATATGTATAGCTGATTCACTTTGTTATACAGCAAGAACTAGCACACCATTTCTAAAGCAATTATACTCCAATAAAGGTGTTAAAAAAAAAATTCTTTGGTGGGGCCATTTTGTAGTCAACACCCCTCTCCCAACTGCTGTCAACGACTCTTCTGTTTTCACTCTAATTTTGCTGATTTTAGAATGCCTTATAAATGATTGCATGCAGCCCCCTTTTTTGGTTTGGCTTCTTTCACTTAGCAAAATGCATTTAAGATTCATCCATTATGTTACATGAATAAATAAGAGTAGGATTGCTAGGCTGTATAGTAAATGTATGTATAACTTTATTAAAAACAAAAGCAAAACACCAAGTTGGTTTGAAAGCAGTTGTACCATTTTGCATTCCCATCAGGAATGAATGAGAGGACTAGTCATTCTCCAGTGTTGTCAGCATGTCATATCATCAGTTTTTGCTTGGTTGTTTTTAGCCTTTCTAATCGGTGTGCAGTTGTAGCTCATTGTAGTTTAAATTTGCATTTTTCTAAGAACTAATGATGCCATGCTACTTTTTATATGCTTATTTGTCATTAATTTATAATCTTCGATGAAGTGTCTGTTCAGATCATTTGCATTTTTTTAAAAAATTAAGTTTTCTGTTTTCTTATTGTTGAGTTTTAAATGTTTTTTATATATTCTCGATACAAGTCCTTTACCTGGATAGAATTGGCAAATATTTTCTTGTAGTCTGTAGCTTATTTTCTATCTCTTAACACTCTTTCATAGAACCGTCACAAAAAGGGCTTAAGTCTGACAGAGTCCAATTTACCATTTTGTTCTTATGGATCATGCCATATCTAAAAAACTTAAGGTCACAAAGACATGCTGTTTCCTCCTCAGAGTTTTATATTTTTATATTTGACATGTAATCTATAATTAACTTTTAGCTAATCTTTAAAATAAAATGCATGGAATATGTTAGAGTTCATTTTCTTGCCTTTGGATGTCCAGTTGTTCCAGGACTGTCTGTTGAAAAGATTGTCCTTTTTCCATTGAGTTTATAGCTGTGTTTTGATAACTGGGAAACAGTCTCCTAACTACAGAGTAAATTGTTATGGTTTCCATCCTAAATTTAAACTTCTCCCTTAGTGCCATCCACAAGCAATATTCTACTTCTTAGGATGTAAATATTTTGAATATTTGTCTCTCTTCTTAAAAAGAAGCTCCTTTACAATAAATATTACTGTGATAAAATATGAGAATAAGTCTCATATTCAGAATATTCAAGAGTTATCTGTACATTGTGTCTAGGATTGCAAATGATGGACATTGCCTTGTAAAATATGTATTAACCACCGTGTAGCTTTTTTCCAGAGAAAAACGTTGCCTTAAGTATCCCTCACTTCAGCCTCAAATAAGGTAAAACAATATAAAACCATTCTTGCCTCCCTTCCAGGAAAGAAAGGAAGTGGAAGGTAATATTCTTTCCCAAGCTAAAGAAGCCAAGTGAATTCATTAAGGGCCAAAGGGCTGCAGGCTTAGAAATAATAAATCCCAAACTCGAAGCAGACAAATTCAAATGTGTCTACAAGTGTGTAAACACAACATGCAAAATAAATCTTGTCCATGATTTGTAAACTGATTTGGAGATGGACCAAAACTGAATCATTCAGACAAGAGATAAGTCCAAGTAAGAAGGTGAGCGGAGACTGCAAACAGAATAGCTGAGATGAAAGCCAAGAGAGAATGGACAAGGAGATAAGATTTGAGAAATAAATTTGGAGTCAGGGAGGTTGAGTGAGTGGGGACAGTGCCATTTAGAATTTCGTCTTATTTAGAAGACCAGAGCCCTGCCAACTTCCCCACCGTACTCAGCTTTCTTTCACTTTCAGGCTTGTGGTTGGTTTTCTGAGAACATTAGGTGGCACTTATTTTGGGAAAAGAGCACTTAGGCTAGCTGAGTTTCTCAGAATACAAGGAGCGTTTATGCATTTAATCATCCAGCAAACACATACTGAATATCTGCTACTTATGAGCTCCTCACTGGGTGTTCAGGATTCAAAATATATAAATTTACTTAATTGAACAGGCATTCGCAGGTAGTCTAAAATATGTGTAGGGTGGTTGGAATGTATTTATAATCTAACAGAAACATTGGTTGAGGAAGCGAATTAGTTATACTTCACTTTGACATGCAGCGATAGAAGCATGCACTTAAAATGGAGGTACTGCAAACAAGGAAATGATTAGATCTGTAGAGGTAAAGTTAGGGGGGAATGCTTCAAGGAGGGCTACTTGGAGGAGGTGGCATGCGTGCTGGTTGTTTACAGGATTCTCTCCCTACAGCCTCGTAGTCTGGAGACAGATAATCTAGTAATCATTGTTTAGGTGTGGTGCCAGGGGGATCCTCAGGAGCTAAGTGGAAATTCAGCAGGATAAAGGAAAGAAGGAAGAGAAGGGAGAAGGGAGGAAAGGAGGGAGGGAAAGAGGGAAGGAGAGAAAAAGAAAGGAAAACAAGGGAGCAAATGAAAAGAAATACATTGCAATTTGAAAATTATTACTCTGGGTTTCTGGACTGTAGAAGATTTTAAATCTCTCTACCTTTCTATATTTTTTTCATTTTTCTGCTAATGTGTATATTCATTTTTGCGTTGGGAAAACAGTAAAAGTAATTTCTTTAAAGTTTTGCCCCAAAAAGTGAGAAAAGGCAGCAGAATCCTTTTAAGATAGCAGAGCAGAAAGAATGCTTAATTTTTAGGATGGAAATCGTGGAGAATTTCTGGAGCCAACAGCAAGAAGGCAGCTGGCACTGCAGTAGTTCCTTAAAAAAAATCATAGACCCACACGCATGAACTCTACTGCTGTACATGCAGCCATGAACTTCATGGCTATGCCACCCCTTGAACTTATTTTCATGATTAGGGAGGTGATAGACTTTTTTTTAATTTATTGAAATACTTGCTGAGTTAAAGAATATACCTTTAGAGAGTCAAAGGGAAATAGAAATGATGCAATATGATTTAAATGGCTATTAAAACTCCTCTGCAAAGGGCTTGTGTTGACTGAGCAAAGGCAATAAATGTTTCCACTGTGGAGTTCAGAGAGCCTGAAACCGGACAAGGTAAGCGGCATTCCGCAAAGCACTTGGTACATTTTGAAAATCAGGAAGTTTGCCAACCCCTGAACACTGTGTCATTTGGACCAGACATCATTGTTCAGGCTCAGGGTTTTTTTCTTGGGTCAGTCTTCCTTGTGCCTCTTGCTGACGTGTGTGTGTGTGTGTGTGTGTGTGTGTGTGTGTGTGTGTGTGTGTTTGATACACTATCTACAGTTTTGAAAGGGAACAAAATTATCTAGCAAGCAAAACTTAAAGTATCCTTGAAATCTAGTGAGTTGTGAATCTGGCTATTTTCTCTTGTTTTGATACATTCTCCTACTTTTTTTTTTTTTTTTTACTGTAAATAAGCATTAATGATTTGTTGCTTTCTTTGTTATATTTTTTCATCTCAGTGTATGGAAAGTAATGCCAGTAGCTTTTTTTTTTTTAATGCAGACAAAAGTAAAGGCATGTGAAATGTATGGAAAAATTGAATACAATAAACTGAAGCTTTGAGCTTCAGTTTGAGATGATTCCAACAGGAAAATAAAATTGTTCAAATGTTATCACCAAATATATTTCTCAAACTACTTAAAAGGTGCTGGAAATAACTAGTTTTAAACTGTTGCCATCTTTTGAGGTCCAGGTGGTTTATCATTTGAAGTTAAATGCCCTCAGTAAAATATGGAGTTGTAATATCGTGAAGATCTAGATAATATTAATTATTTATCATTTCAAAAACTGGAAAATACAGAAATGTATTGAGAAGAATTTGCCATCATTCTAATACCATTATTGATGGTACTGCCTAATATCTATTGAGCACTCAGTGCCGCTAGGCACTCTTTCACATTTTCTCCATGGATTGTCTCATTTAATTCTTCCAATAACCTCATGAGCGTAAAGTTATTATTATACACCTCATTTATAGGTTAGGAAACTGAAGCACAAAAAAGGAGCCGGTCGCTTAAGATGGCTCAACTCCGTTGGTAAAGAGAATTCAAACTGTAGAGAACTGAATTACAGAGTCCCAGTAACTAACCATCCAGAGAATTCAAACTGTAGAGAACTGAATTAGAGTCCCAGTAACTAACCATCATATGTATCCTGCCCCAGCCCTTACCACTCTTAAAGTCTTTATGTTCCCTTCCAACTTTCTCCTTCTATACATACGTATATTTAAACAAGTGCCGTTGTAATGTATATATATAAAAGTTTGTTTGTAGTTTTATTTAACTTAATATTTATCCTGAAATCCTTTCCATGTTATTAAACAATCATTGAATATATATAAGTTTTAGAGTCTCTATTCTGTCATGTGGCTAAACCACAATTTACATCCTCATTCTCACTTAGGTAGGCATTTAGACAACTTCATATTTTTGTTTATGTGTGTAATCCTGAATTTACAATCCTTGTGGCTAAATCTTTGTTCACATCTCTTATCTGTAGTAATTAATTGGTCAAGAATAAAAACATTTTTCAAGTGCAAAAGACCTTGTTAGCTTATTGTAGGACTGTCCTCTGGAATGAGTATGCTTTCCCCTCCGCAGTATCTAAGAATGTCTTTCCTAGAGCTTGCCACCAGTGCCACATACTTAACTCTTTTCAGTTCAGTACGTAGACTGGTTTACAATGTGGATTTATAATAAATATCTTTGATGCTAATGAGATATTATTTTATAGATTTTTTGACTAATGCAGATCCTATTTTGCCTTTTTATATACTTTTTCCATATTTTTCTTTGCATTCTTCATTCTGTTTTTTACATATAAGATTGCATTATATATTAATCACATTCCAAATGATTTTTTCCGGTTGTCATCAGACTTTTAATTTTTTTATTGAAGTATAGTTGATTTACAATGTTGTGTTAGTTTCTGGTGTATGGCAAAATGATTCATATATATAGATTCTTTTTCATATTCTTTTCCATTATGGTTTATTGTAGGATAGTGAATTTAGTTCCCTGTGCCATACAGTAGGACGTTGTTGTTTATCTATTTTATATATAGTAGTTTGTACCTGCTAATCCCAAATTCCTAATTTATCCCTCCCCACCTCCTTTCACCTTTGGTAAGCATAAGTTTGTTTTCTACGTCTGTGAGTCTGTTTTGTAAATAAGGTCATTTGTATAGTATTTTAGATTTCAGACTTTTAACTTTTTTTTTTTTTTTTTTTTTTTTTTTTTTT
>NW_020172982.1:3862484-3901172 GCF_003031525.2 Neophocaena asiaeorientalis asiaeorientalis | reverse complement strand
GATCTTCCCGGACCGGGGCACGAACCCGTGTACCCTGCATCGGCAGGCGGACTCTCAACCACTGCGCCACCAGGGAAGCCCTGGACTTTTAACTTTTTAATGGGTTTTTGTTTTTACAAAGTTTAAGTTGTATGAAGCTTTGTTCTCTATTCTTAAAAAAATTAAAGTGTGTTGAAATATTAAACTCACGCTGCCAGCCCAAGTTTAAATTCTGTCTTTAGGATTCTTAAATGCCCTCTTATAGCACCCTGCTTACATCTTTGGTCATCTGTCTCTTGTGTTGCTGTGAAACACCGTATCCTCACTTGTCTCAGGACAAGCCACTGTGACAACGTATAGATGGAAGTGTTCAACGGTTGGTCTTTTTAATGATGTTTGGCTTGTACCAGTCAATATGTGTCTATCAGGTAACTGAATGTTCAGCAGGAGTGATCAGGAAGACACTTTACATTACTGAAACCACAGAGTGCTGTCTTCGCTGTAGTAATTGTTTTGCAACATGACTGCAAACTGATCTATTGTTGAAGTCGGTTCTACTGTAAGCTCTTTAATGGCCATCTACATAGAGAAACTCTTCAACACTGAGGGTTTTTAATCAGTTATGATTTCCTATCCAGTGCTTGCATTTCACACTGTCCAAGTTTATGAGCTTCTGTGAGACCTCCTTCCTGTTTTTAATTTCTTCATACACTCTCATCTTCTTAGGTATTCAGGTGTTCATTTGCTTTCTTGCAGTCATCCCATACATTTTGAGACAAATTTTTGGTCCATGAAGAGAGCCATTCTCTTCTGCAAATACATTGCCTACATTTGCTGAAACAAAAGTTTATACATGCTTATCTAGAATTTACCAGTATTGATCCAACCCTGAGGTTCCAGGAGTACCGTTTGTGTGATTTTTCTCTCGTTTCCCGAGCAGTGTTATCATAATTTATACATTCATCCATTCAGCAAAAGTTTAAAGAAAGTTAGAAGATAATGAAGTAAAGGAACACTACAAAAACGTCGCAGGTATGATTAACCTTAAATGGACCTAGATGCTCAGATAAGCGCAGAAGAAACCATGAGTCAGCTCGGGAAAGCAGGTGTTCAGATTTCTACTGTAGTTTAACAAAATATACTTAACAACGTATTGCAACCATCCTGTTATTTTTTTCTTCACAAATTTTGGGTCAGGAATTGGAGAATGTCTTGGTCGGGCAGTTCTTTTGTGGTCCTGTATGAACTTGTAGTCACTAGTTTGTTGGGGATGAGTCACCTGAAGCAGGTTCAGCTACATCATTGGTGGAGCCCAGTGTAAAAGGAAAGAGTGGGAACCCCTTATTCACAAAGTCGAAAAAAAAGTGCTGTGTTCAAGGTAGAAGTTCTCCTTTTTTACACAGTCTCTATCAACTTGTAATAACATATTTTATTTGCTATTTGATGTCTTTCTGAGTAAAGAAAAAAATTAAAATTTTTGATTTTCAGGATGAGCAGTACCATTCCTTTTTATGTTATGCAATACTGGAGTTAAATGCAAATCTAAGATTATTTAACTCGTGTGCGAATCACTGAAATTAAACGCAATGTGCAGGTCCATGTCAGCACTCTTTTGTAGAGCTATATTTCATAGTATATCAATTTAGGAGAATATGGTCATTCAAATCACTACGTTACAGAGCAGTATCTAATTGGCAAATATTTGAGATAAACAAAGTAACTTAGGAACATGTGGAGAATATATCCCTTAACCAATCGTAAATGAAATCATTCTAAAGGGGTGGACACCATTTGTGTCATCAAGGCATTGCTAGTCATCACAAGACATGTATAGGCCGAGATGATGGTGGGATACTTTTCCATCAAAGAGAAGAATAAAACAGAAGTTCAGGAGTGAAAAAATCTAAAGCATTCTTGGAGAATAGTGATTCTTTCAGACAGGATGAAATGTATGATTTGGATTTGAAGACAGAATTTGATTAAGCCTACAGGGGAAGACATTACCACGGGCTCAGGATTTGAGACTGTCTTCAAAAGACATTGGTGTGATCTTTGTGGTTTATTGAGCTGCTGAGTCGAACACCCACCACAGCGCATTTTAGGCAATAAATCTGATGGTAGTAAATGGAACGCATTGAGGAGATAAAGTTTAAAATGGGAGTACTGTAGGGAAGGAAACCAGTTGTATCGATAAGACAGCAGAAAAAGGCCTGAGTTCAGATAGATGAAATGGAAATGGAGAATAGAATCGGAATTTGAAAGTCCCTAAAAATAATGTGCTTCCACACCTGGTGGATCTTTGGTGTGAATAGGTGCAGATATATGTATACGTATAGCTGATTCACTTTGTTATACAGCAGAAACTAACACACCATTGTAAAGCAATTATACTCCAGTAAAGATGTTAAATAAATAAATAAGACTTAAAAATATTTGGAAAATTTTAATTTGAATGACTAAGAGATTGTCAGAGAAGTTAGGAGGAGCGGCTGGCAATAGATTGGAAAGTGGATTTGTTTTCAAGTACATGAACTTGGAGGTGGAGCTGTGGGGTGCAGATTAGGACACAGGAGAGTGGAGAGTGTGATGTTTTCACAAAGGAGAGGATACTTGTAGCTTCAGGAAATCATGGTAAATCATGAGCAAGGCAATGGGTTTATTATTATTTTTTTTATTTAACTATAATTGCTTTACAACATTGTCTTAGTTTCAGGTGTACAACTTCAGATGCTTTTCCATTATAGGTTATTGCAAGATATTGAGTATAGGTTCCTGTGCTATACTGTCAGTCCTTTATCTATTTTATGTACAATAATATGTACCTGTTAGTCCCACACTCCTAATTTATCCCTCCCCACCCCTTTCCCCTTTGGTAACCATGAGTTTGTTTTCTGTGTCTGTGAGTAGGTTTATGTTTTGTAACTAAGTTGATTTGTATTATTTTTTTAGATTCCACATATAAGTGATATCATATGATATTTGTCTTCCTTTGTGTGACTTACTTCCCTTAGTATAATAATCTCTAGAACCATCCATGTTGCTGCAAATGGCATTAATTCACTCCGTTTTATGCCTGAGTAATATTCCATGGTATATATATACTACATCTTCTCTATCCATTCATCTGTCCATGGACATTTAGGTTGCTTCCATGTCTTGGCTGTTGTGAATACTGCTGCTGTGAACAGTGGGGTGCAAGTATCTTTTTGAATTAGAGTTTTCCTCTTTTCCAGATACATACCCAGGAGTGGGATTGCTTGGTCATATGGTAACTCCGTTTTTAGTTTTTCAAGGGACCTCCAGAATGCAACCCATTTAATTGCTTCCAAATATTAGAATAAGAGTAAGAGGAGAAAGATTTAGGGGAAGAGACGTACAAGAAGTATTCAAGTAAGTAGGAGAGTAACTAAGCCAGTTCACCCTAGACGTCAAAATAAGAGAAAATTTCAAGAAGGCAGAGACTCCTAGGACTGTATTTGCGACATTCACTGGAATAGTTTCAGTGAAATGGGTTGTGCAGAAGCCAGATGCCGTGGGGCTTATTAATCTAGTTTTGAGGTTATATACACAATATTTTAAAAGTAAACTTTCTTGAAGTATGAATTACATGCAGTCATAGGCACCAGTTCTGTGTGCATTTCAATGAGTTTTGATGAATGTATACATACCAGCATAATAAAGATATAGAATATTTTCATGACTCCAAAGGGTTCTCTTGTGAACCTCCTCGATTCAGTTCTCTAACATGTTGTCCCGGGCAACCACGGATTGGCTTTCCTTCGCTACAGGTTACATTTGTCTTTTCTAGAATTTCTTGTAAGTGTAGTCATGTAGTACTAAAGAAGGGAATTTTTTTGTGCCTGGATTTTTATACTCAGCATGACTTTGAGATTCATTCATGTGATTGTATATGTCAGTGATCTGTTTTCTTTTATTGCTGAGCAGGTAGAATATGGTTTTGATCAGTGTTATTAGTGAGGTAAGATGCCGTAAGAGACAGATACAAAAAAATCTCATGCTTTTTTTGGAAGTAGCAGAAATCTAAGGGTGTTTACAAGCAGATAAAAGAATTCAATAGGGAAACTAAATAGATGATACTAAAAAGGAAAGAATTTATTTGAAATATTCCCAGAGGATAAAGAAAATTAAAATATTCATCAAGGTTTAAATAAATAAACAAATAAATAAAATATTTTCAAAGGGCCATGGGTTATAAGAGGGAAAAAGCCATGAAATTAGAGTACAAATGGGGACTTTACTCTTAGAATTAAACAAGCAAGCAAGACCAAAAGAACAGGAAAAAAGTTTGTTTAACAAGACTGAAAAAGATAAGAAGAGCTTCTAGTTAAAGTAAAAATTTCAGGTTGTAAAGAATATGTCAGGAATTGTGGCAGAGAGAAGATCATGGGGACAATGGCCTATTTTTTTTTTTTTTTTAAGAAAAAGAAGCCATTCTCTGAGTGTGAGAAATGTAGGGTTGGAGTTGGAAATTTGAGGAAAAGGGCTAATACTATTTTATTAACATGAAACATGGAATCAGCTGGTGACTTCTTAGTACAGTCAGCCCATTTCTTATGGATTCTAGTAACATTAGAATACTTATGTTACTTTCCATGTATTTGGAAAGTAGAGGGGTGATCATCACAAATGATCTTGTGTAATTGCACAATGAGTTGAGTCTGAGGTCAAGAATGTGAAGGATTTCAGTGTGCCACAGGAAGCATCATTTAAAACCTAACTTGGGGACCTAAATTGAGAGGGGAAAAAAAGTCCAGGAAATTGATGGATGACAAGAATAAGAATGGAAATGGAGTGAGGGGAAAAGGAGAAAGAGTGGAAAATCGGAAAACAGCCAATTCATGGAACCTTGGATGAATCGAATGGTCCATAAGTTAGACACCAGTGTGTCCTCTCTGTGAGATGGGTCCTTAGGCGATTGATATATTCCTGGGTTGGACTAGAAATCTCTGACAGCCCTTTGGGTTAAGTAATTGGAACAACATATACTTCCTCAGAAAACTCAGAGCTGCCTTGCATTCTGCACCATCCCTTTTCTTAAATCTCCCAGAATGCTCTGTGATCCAGTGCTTTTCTCATTCCTTCTCTATGAAGTCATTGCAGTTCCCACTCTACCACTTGACCTTCGTCCAGTCATGAATAGTCTTAAGGTGAACATTTACCATCATCAGAAGTCTGCAAACAATAAATGCTGGAGAGGATATGGAGAAGAAGGAACCCTGCTCACTGTTGGTGGGAATGTAAATGGGTGCAGCCACTATGGAGAACAGTATGGAGGTTCCTCAGAAAACTAAAAATAGAGCTACCATATGATCCTGCAATCCCACTACTGGGCATATATCTGGAGAAACACATAATTTGAGAAGATACATGCACCCTATGTTCATTGCAGCACTATTCACAATAGCCAAGACATGGAAACAACCTAAATAACTATCGGCAGAGGAAGAGATAAAGAAGTTCTGGTACATATATACAATGGAATGTTAGCTATAAAAAAGAATAAAATAATGCCATTTGCAGCAACATGCGTGGGCCTAGAGATTATCATACTAAGTGAAGTAAGTCAGACAGAGAAAGACAAATATCATATGATATTTATATGTGGAATCTAGAAAAAATGATAGACATGAACTTAACTTAAAAACAGAGACCGACTCACAGACTTTGAATCACACATCTGAAACTAATATAACATTGTAAATCAGCTATATTCCAATATAAAATAAAAATTAAAATAAATATATATGAGTAGGGAAGAAAAGATGAACATTGAAAACAGCTATGAGTTCTATCCATTACCATCTACATTACCTATATTAAAGCTCCTGGAGTTTTCCTGTACATATGAATAATGAATAATGGTCTTATTAAATGCAGGTTCTGATTAATTGGGTCTGGGCTGGGGCCTAGATTCTACCTTTCTAGCAAGCTACCAGAATATGCTGATGTGTTTGAATCACACCCTGAGTAACAAGGATCTAGCTTATACTTCTTCATCTTGGCCTCTGCAAGCAGAAATAAGTCAAAGGAGAATGAGCTCAAAGATATGATTAAACATGTGGGGAGATTGAATGGAGAGACTGTTAAGGTCATTGGACTTGTCAGCATTGCAGTACTCAGAAGGAAAACCAACACAGATGCTAACTCATGCCATATAATAAAATGACAGCTGATGAGGAAGAGGGAGAAGCAAGGCAAGAGGGTAAAAAATGTGATGAAAATAAAAATATGACTGACAAGGACGTGGAGAGGACGCTATAACTCGATGACCTAGACTTCAAAAGAGACAACTGTTGAAAGCTTGCCTTGGGAAAGAAAGTCATAGCAAAACATATCATAAACAAATGAAATTCGTCTTCTGCTCCGTAACTTTAATAACAAGTTGCTAAAGAAACACAAAGGAATTATGCCACGTGTTGCCAAGGTTACTGTTTTTACAATTTAAGTGTTTTCTCACCTGTAGATAGGAGAACAAAAGAGCTGAGCTTTGGAAGATAACTGTTGAAGGCTGGATAAAACAGTAATCTTCTAGGGATCAGGGAGTTCTCAGCTACTTTCTGCTGAGCTCTCTTTGCTTGTGTTGTGTAGCTTTCTCCAGTGTCATTCCTTTCCATTGTCTGTTTATGAGTCTAGGATTTCAGTGGCCTGTCATGCTGAGGCCCCATGCTTCTAAGCACCTTGATCACTGCTGGGAGCTTGCTTATAATTTTTGTGTCCAGCTGTGGGAAAAGCAAATGCTCTTGAAAAAGGAATTGAGGGTTTTTTTCTTTCTATAGGATAAAACTTGGAAAAGGGACCATCGATATAAAATGAACAGTACTTAGATAACATTTGTTTTTTGCTTCCATTTCCTTTGGAGAGATAAGATTCTTTTCCACTTATAGTTTCTTTTCATGTTGGATCCCCCAGTGAAGGGACAATGCTGTGCATTTGGAAGTAGTCGTCAGGGTTTTAATTTCAATGGGAATCAGTGGTAGGTCAAGGCAGAGGGAGCGGTTTAGAGAACCCTTCCCAAGCTCTTTCAGATACAGCATAAGGTATTGAAAAGTGGTGTATGTGCAAAAGTGTGATTACGGCTAAACTAAACACACTGAATGTGTTAGCATTACGGGCAAAGATCATTTGATAGATGTTAACAAGATCACATTTGTATTAGTCTCGCAAAGAAATGTTTCCTACATTTGAGATGAATGTGAAAATTTGCTATTGCTCTTAGTTGCGGTTCCATGAGAATTAGACTCGTGACAAGGATTTGAAGTTAAATAGTTTCTTTGGCTGTCGAACCCAGCAAATACTGATGGAGGAATGGAAAAGTGGAACAGAGAGGGCAAGACAGCTTTTGGGGCATGTTATCCTGCAGCCCCACAGTGGGCAAATGTTGCTTGGAGACTCAGGCAAAGAAATGCAGCTGGTCCTTGGACATCGGGCCATTGCACAGTGAAGGAGTAAGGGTGGAAGAATCCGGGTAGGGCACCAACAGTGTCTATATCTGCTACGTACTATGATATAGCAAATTCCAGTTCACGTGTGTCGTCTTTTCCTCCAAGTATATGCTACTCAACCAGAATTAGTTTTGAATGTAAGAAGGAAATTAAAGGAAGCAGATGATTACTATATGGAATCAGGAATTTAGAGATGTGAAAGTGTGACAGAAACTTTTGGAACATAATCTTAGCTATTGTTGTAAACAGACATTCATTGTTAATTAGAAATCTATCAGACTTTTTTTTTCTCTGGAGAATAAGATATACTAAGGAACATGTTGGTGTGTTTGCAGGGATCAGATATCCTGATGATATAATTCATTCTTTGAGAACAGAAGACAGAGAAATGTGTATTCCAGTTTGGTGATGAACAAAGTTTATAGCCAAAGTGTAGTGAACAGAGGTGAACTGGTGGCTTCTGCAGTGGGTCTCTGGTGCCCTATGGTGGGAGCAGTGCTCGGTCAGTTGAGTTGGGCTGGTGACTTGGTAGGTCTTAAACCTACTGACCAGATTGTCCCAAGCTTCACTTGTTTGTGGGCAGATTAGGTTACTAGGAAGGCTTAACTTCGATTGGATCATGGCATGACTTGCTTACAGAGGTCTTCCACATCTGTTTGCCTCTGCTGTATTGTTTCTTTGGGTTCCCAGCTTGGGCCTCAGTGTATCTCAGCTGTGTTTTCCATGAGTCTGATACCACTTAATTGTCCTTTGCCAGTCACTGCAAAGCTTTGTTTAATTGACTTTGGAGGTTGTCTACCATGGCTTCAGGTCAGAAGGGCAGTCAACTCATTTGAAGTGTCTTGAAGATATAGCATTATAGAGAGGTAGAAGGGAGAATACATGCTTCAAATAAAGATATTTAAATTTAGACATTTTAAAGTACTCACCCAAATAAAATGTATACATGGGGTGTGTGCTAAGCTGGACAGTGGCAGGTTTCTGACTATGACTCCAGTGAAGATTAAAAATATAAGTAAATAAAAGCTCCAGTTTAATGATCTCGTATTGATGGTTGAAATAATATTTCCCTCCTCTGAAATCTACCTGGATTGAATTTACTTACATTTATATCTGACTGTCTCATTATGAATAGCCTCTCTCCTCGTTCTTCTGTTGAGGGTCAAGTTCATGACCAGTTTATCTTTGATTGCCTCAAAATAGGCCAATGCCTTGCATATACTTGAAATGGGCAGGATTTTATTCATTTTTAAAATGCATACCTTCTTTGTACAACTATTTGTGGGGTTTTCAGTGAACCAAGTATCAGGTGCTGGGAATAGGCAGTGTATAATGGAGAATAAAATAGGCCAGGTTCTTGAGTTTATATGGCTTCATTCCAGTGAAGTCGGCTTATGGTAAAAAAGAATAAAAAACAAACCCCCAAAAAACAAGAAAAAATCCCCCCCCAAAACAACCAATCAATCAGTAAAAATATTAGGATACTTTAGGTTACATGAAATTGTATAACATCTCTTATAATTTTACAAATAATAATGATTTTTCCAAAATCATTAAGCTACACACACTCAATTTTACATTCAAACTTTTCATTCACTTACTTTCTGTTGACACATTCTTAGGCATCTTTGTTTCTTTGTCTTGTGCATTTTACTTGTTTAAAATTATTAAAGTATATTCAATGCTAAGCCCAGTGGCTGGCACGTAGTATGCTTTCCATAAACAGTGTTTAAGGTATTTAATGTTAAATATATCATGTTCTTCTAACGGTCAGGAACCCGGCCACATACTTGCCAGCCATCCCTATTTAACTTTCATAACAATTCTGTGATATCAGTACAAGTACTACTATCATCCCCAATTTACAGAGAAGGCATTTGAGGCACAGGGAAATGAAATAATGTATTCAGTGCCACACCATTCAGCAAGTAATTGTACGTGCAGCAATACATAAAAATGTGTTCCATTTCAGAGCCTACGTTCTTAAACACTATACCTCGTAGCTCATATCAGGTCAGTTTGCCGGAAGCAATAACTATACCTATGAGAATTACCAACAATTTCTACAACAAACCATCCAGATATAGAAAACATGAAGGAAAAAGGAGCACAATATATTAAATTTCTCATTAGCTGTCTTATCTGCTGAACATTTATAATTAAAGCCTAAATATTTCCTCCAGAAAATTGAAGGAGGGCTAATGAGAAACCAGAGAAACGAAATATAATTATTGTAAATTTTATATTCAAAACTTTAAATGATATTTTACTAGAAATTATACATTGGTGAAACTATACTCTTGATATCTTTTAAAAAATGGAAATAATGGCATGTCTGTGTTTCTTAACTGAACTTGGATCTGCTCGCTGGACATACAGCAAAGCCAATCTACTGACACCAGGTTGTGGAGGAAAGCGCAGTGTTTATTGCAGGGCCAAGCAAGGAGAATGGGCAGCTCAAGCTCAAAAGACCCAAACTCCCCAGTGGCTTTCAGGGAAAGGTTTTTAAAGACAGTGTGAGGGAAAGGGTCACAGGGTGTGTGATCAGTTCATGCACAGGTCTCTAACTGGTTGATGGTGAGGGAACTGAGTGATGTTTCAAGGCTAACAGTTGTCAACCTTCTAGTTCCAACTGGTCTGGGCTCTATGTGCTGGTGGTCAGCATGTAGTTAACTTCTACTTGCTGGGGTTTTAGTATCTGCAACACAACTTAAGGATATGGCTTAGAATCTTATCTGTAGCCCACGAGAAGGAACTAAAGATCCTTGACTTTGTTTTATGGCTAACCTGTTATTCTTTCCTCTTGCTTGACCATTTTCTTTTGTTTCTGCATTTTCTCACTTTTCTGATTAAATTTGTTCTTTGCATCTTGGGGAGGACCTAAGAGGCCAAAGGCTTTCTACAAACAAGAGGTGGGGGATGAAGTGTGAGGGGGTTCTACCTGCATGAAGGTCCCTGCAGGGTCCTGCTTGGTTTCAGCAAGGTGAACTAAGTTTGGGGAAAAGAATCATTACATGAGGGAAGACTTCAGAGATAATTATCAGATGATTAAAACAAAGCCACATGAAAAGGACAAAGTGTGTTGTATTAACTGAGTTATATAATATTAACAGTGAATAAATGAACACTATCAGCAAAAGAAACTTTAACAGTCTCAAGATTTTTATTGTCATTTTTAAAAGGTCTCTTCTTGTTTTGGTAGCAATACAGAGCCATAATTTTATCTTCTAAAGTTTTGAATACTCTAACTTGCCTAGTAATAAATAAAAACTCACATTTTACTTAGCGTTTTCAATTTGCAAAAGCACTTTGACACCTTTTCTTTCATTTCGTTTTTTTACAGCAGCCATGTTGTTAATCTCATTTTACAGATGGAAATACTGAGGCTCAGAGCAGTAAGTGAGTTGCCCAAGTCCATATAGCTAATCCACTGCCCTGCCAGTCTCTGGTTATGCAAGCCCAGTACAGTTCCAGCTATACTAAAAAGCAAGTTCAAAATGAAGTTGACTACTCCACTTCTTACTGTCATTGTCCTTACAGAGACATATGAAGAAACGTTCTTTACCTTTGAGGGCCCTTAATTTGAATATATTTGACCTCATAACTTTCTGTATTTTTATGATAATTTTCTAAATAAGTGAATGCAAATTCTATTCATTTACTAGGCTGTCTTCTGACTTTTTTTTTCTTTTTAAAAATTGAGGCTGACTGGTGAAGACTATGTAACTTTTAGGGTCAGCAGAGTTGAGGGTGGTTAATGAAATCCTCGGTATAAATAGTTTTGAAAAGGATCCTAGAAAACCTATGGTTTCTCTGTGCATTCATTGAGGGCATTCACATCTCTACTTAGTCATAGAGACATTTCTTTCATGGATATCTTAGAGCCTTGGATGAATAAAGAAGACAAAGCTTAACTTGAATCGATCATACAAAGATTAATTTAATTTATATTTAAAGTCAAAATTTTTTCAATCTTTGCACCAGCTTTTTTGTGCATATAGTCTGTAATTAAGTTATTGTCAGCTATGCAGACTACACACCGTTAGACTGTCTCTACGGAGAAGTTAAAAAGAACAGATAAGTTGTCTTTTTTATTAAAAAGATCAAAGCACAGCTACAAAGAAATCTATTTTCTCATAAGCCCTGAAGTGATTAGCAATCTCAGTAAAATAAAGATTTTTATTAGAAACCTCAATAAACCATCATTTATCAAAATTACCTCTGTGAATTTGAAAATTAGTAAAAATTTTCAGTGTTAAGAACACTCAAAGCAATGCTTATCAAACTTTAATATGCATACAGATTACCATATTTATGAATCAAATGTTATGATGTTTGGGATTTGCTTCAAAATAAATGAGATTTGCTTCAAAATAATGGGTAAGAAATAGGAGTATAAATCCAATATGATTAGCCATGAATGGATAATTGCTGAAGCCAGGCAATGAATCCATAAAGTTCATCGTAATAATTTTACTATTTCTATAAAAAAAGTAAAAATAAGAAAAACGTTTATCACTCTAATATCCGATATGTTCATTAAGTGCATATATATGTGTATATATTTATATATGTGTGTGCACGTGTCTATGTGTGGATATGTATGCCTGTGTATGTTCCTATGTTTCTGTGTATGTGTATACTGTATACACACATACACAATCACACACATGTTGCTTCCAACTAGAAAGCATGGTGAATAAATATTCTGGATCTGATTACTGTTGCTGCAACGTTCCAGAATAAATTATATAGAGACGAAAGGAGACTTTTATTTTTCTGTTCTCTAGAGATTATTTTAATTGTCTATGTGAGCATCAGTTTTTCCCTAAGGAAAAATGGAAGATAATGCATTTTCCAGTAATGTCTTTATGGAATATAAATACACCATACTTATGGTAGTGGGACAAAAATTTTTAAAAATTAAATTCTGCAAACAACAACAACACATCCAAGTTTCTATAGTAGCATAGTAGAAATAATACTTAGTGAAAATGATGATGGTGGTGGTGGTTTGTGATGGGAAGGGGACAGCCAAGGAATTCAGGGATTTAACATTGAATGAGTCTGTAAGAGTTTATATGATTGAGAGGTAAATGGAATTCCTTACAGAGGCAACCACACATGTGAAGACCCAGAAGTATGAAGAATCATGGTGTATATGGAAAATTCCAAGATTAATATGACTTGGGAATGGTCTGTATATTAAAAAGTATTTTTAAAATTCTAGAAAAGGAGAGAGATCTAGATGACCAAAGCCTTTTACCTATAGGAGCTGGGTTCCAGTGATGGTTTTACGTTGAAAGGAAGTATTTCCAGTTGAGTTTTAGATGGTCATGTTTGCAACTGTTGCTATAAAATTCTGATTGAAATTGAAGAGATTACAGTCACAGATAACTATTGGGAAGTAACCATAACTGTCCATGTCTAAATTAAAGCAGTGGCATTAGAGAATAAATTGAAAGATAATTAGAATATGGAACTAACCCATCACATTGAATGTACTGAGAAAAGAGGAAGAAAGTATTAAAAAATTGACTCTTGGATTTCTTACTTGGGAAAAGGGCTACAGAGTTCAGGCCCATAATCATTTATCTACAATCCCCAAATCTATAAATCTCTGAAAGCAGGAATTTTTTTATGTTTGTTACCAAAACTCATTTAGTGGAAAACCATTTCTTGAATTGATCCAATACTATTCAAAAATCTTTATGTATTCCACTTACTATAAATATTTATACACTTGATGCAGAAATATTAATGTGTTTAATTATGAGTCATTGCCCTAGAAAGAGCTGAGTGTTGTGTAATACATGATGTATATACCTCATTATCATTATAAAATCCAAAATATTCTGAATACTAAAATATCAATATATCTAGTCCTAAAGACTTCTACTAGGAATTATGGATATATAGTACTATTTAATAAGATGTCATTTATTAATAAGATGCCACCTAGCCTCTTAAAAGGTAAAATAGCTCTATAAAATTCAAGCATGGCCTTCCTGGGCATTACTTGAAGAATAGATTATAAAGTGAATGATGTCAGATTTATTGATCTGACAAAATGATCAATGACTGAGCCACATGTAGACCAGGAAGAATATACTTTGAATTTTCCTAATTCTAGATCTCTGGTGCTTGGCTTGTTTACATTCCCTTGACTAGAATACACATGAATACACATGAAAACATTGAAGGGGCAACTCTGAGGTAGAAATATAAACTAAGACTAAAAATATTAGAGACAACTAACTAGGAGAGCATTGAAAGAGTTCTCTGGTGACCATAGTGTTTCAGATGCACCTTTGTAAGCAATGTCTACCAAATGCATTGCAAATTTCAAAGAATAACATGTCTTCATAGTCAGTTCCAGGATACATACAACAGAAAAAAAAAAAAATCAATCTCAGCCCAAAAAAGAGCTACAGTAAGTACCAGCTCATTACCATATATTTTGTCTGAGTTATGTCAATTGATTTGCCTTGCTTGTAGCTTAAGCTTTGAGACTGTTCAATTGAAATGCCAATCAAAAGAGGAATTATGAAATTATGTTACACTTGTTCCATGTACTTTTCAGTAGTAAATAGAAAGAGTGAGGTCTATTTTTATATACTACTGTGTCAAAGACTAATTGTGCCCTACGGAGTTAAATAGGCAAGGAAGATTTTATTCAAGACTCTTGCAGTAGATGTTTCCATTCGCCATTGAAACAAAAGATAAGAGGGTTTTGAAGCACTGGAGTCAGCTAGTGGAAATAGTGTCTAGCATATTGTGGGGGAGATTAGTGAGTGTGATTAGGTCATCTGTGTTTGCTAATTGGTACTTATCTAAGTTAGACTCCTACAATTACCCCCTACCCCGATCTTGCCCCTTCCCCTTCCCCTCTCCCCACTGGTAACCGCTGGTACATTTCAAAGGGGACATGCTCTAAGAAAAGTGAGGTTGGGGCCCTGTAGTCAGGAAGAAACTTGTCTAAAGTTTAGCTCAGCTGAGGGGGACATTAGTCTTCCTGGTTATCAGGGATCATCTTCACGATGTAATTTTTTAGTGGAAAAAAAGTGAGGCTTCTACTGATGGCTGAGTAGATAATTCAGATGAGCCTTTGCACTAAGGAGAGAAGAAATTCTGGACAAAAATCTATACTTTACAGTCTTCTTGAAAGCAATAAAGAACTAGCAAGTCAGTAAAAACTTAGGATGTTGAGAGTCAGCAACAAATATAGAAATATAAATTTTTAATCAGTTAGAAGTGAAAAAGGAAAACAATGGAATAAAGTCCTGGGAGAAAATACGGGCAAATACTAAATTTTGAGGTAGAGGGGACATTTTAACGTGGAAACAATAAAATAAATCATAATAATTTAACCACTTAAGGTTTGACTACATAGATACAAAATATTTCTGAACCATAAAACTATAAAAAAAGAAGCAAAAGGCAATTCTGGAAAATATTTAAATAAACATAAAAGTTAGATAACAATATTGCTGTTATCGGAAAAGCTCTTGGGAATAAATACGAGCAAAACATTCCAATCAAAAAAAAAGGCAAATAATGTGAACAGGCAGTTCACAAAAGAAGGGCCATAAATGACAGAGAAGCAAGGAAAAGAAACCCAGCTTCCCTTGAAAGCAACTCATTTCAAATTAAAGCAAAATACCGCTTAGCAATTTGGTCCCTGTATATTCAATACTGAAGAAAAATCAGTAATATTCGTACATTTATAGAGCATCTTGGTATTGTAAAGTGGTACACATTATGGGAAAAGAGTTTTGCAGAATGTTTCAGTCCTTGACCTAGTGTTTCTTCTAAGACTGTGTCCTTGGGAAATAACCATAGTGGATGTATGTACATATGAAATAACCTAAATACCTAATAGTCAAGGAATTTTAAAATCGGTTATGAAGCATTTAGTTTGTTAAGGAATTATGTTAAAACCGATATGATTACTTACCCAGTGTGAACCTACGTATAAATAATAGAACATAAAACAAAATATGTTTATCTAAAATCTCTTCCCTATACGATTTTTAATTTTCTTAATCTTTTCCAATAGGCATCCTAATTTTAAAGAATAAGGTATTTTAAAATTTCAACATCTTTCCCTTCTTCATGGAGCTTTCTACTATCATTCATTCCCACACCATTTTCTTCTTTCTCTGAAAATTACTAAAAATAATTATATATGAATATAATTGAATGAAGATAGACAAATATAATATACATTATATATACACATATATATGTGTATACACATTATATATAGACATTATATGTGTATACACATATGTGTATACACATTATATATATATGAATATAGACAAATATAATGTACATTATATACACATATAATATACATTATATATACACATATATATGTGTATACACATTATATATAGACATTATATGTGTATACACATATGTGTATACACATTATATATATAAGAATATAGAAAAATAATATATACATTATATACACATATAATATACATTATATATACACATATATAATGTATATTATAATATGCAGGAGATACTGCAGGTTCTGTTCCAGACCACCCCAATAAAGCAAGTCACAGGAATTTTTGGGGTTTCCCAGTGCATTTAGAAGTTATGTTTACACTACACTGTAGTCTATTAAGTATGCAGTCAAAGTATGTCTTAAAAAAAAATGAACATACCTTAATTAAATAATACTTTATTGCTAAAAATGCTAACTATCGTGTGAGCCTTCAGCGAGTCACAGTAGGTCACAAATCACTGATCCCAGGTCACCACAGCAAATAAAATAATAATGAAAAAGTTTGAAATATTGCAAGAATCACCAAAACGTGACACCAGAGACATGAAGTGAGCAAATGTTGTTGGAAAAATCTTGCTACACTTGCCCAATTCAGGGTCGCCACAAACCTTCAGTTTGTTAAAAACGCAATGTCTGTGAAGCACAATAAAGTGAAATGCAGTAAAACAAGGCATGCCTGTATATACACACACAGAGACAGGTACAGGCAGTCACAGACGTTATGTCTTCATCTACATCGATATCGATTGGATTACGTTGCTTCTTGAATTAAGTCATGATTTTATGGCGTAAATATAAGTAGTCATTAACATATAACTGATTATTTACATTTGAATTTAGAATCAAGACTCAGTAAATCCTTGTTCATTGGTTGGTAGGGATGTGGGCAAGTTGTTTGAATCCTTCCAAAGATGTATGTATTCTCCTATGACAAAACTCCAGTTCATCCAGAAAAGGCAAAGCAATTATCCACTTTTTATGTCTATCTTAGTCTTGTTTTCTTCACAGGTTAAAAGAATTATGGAATATCTGGTTTCATATCACCAAAGCAACACTCACCTGACTCTCCTCTCCTCTGTCACTGTCATGTACTTCAGTACCTAAAATTGTGTCTTTCTGAAGCCAATGATAATCACTCTTGAGTTGCAGTGGGAAGTTATTAAGCATTTCACAGCAAAAAAAGAATCTACAAAGAGGAAGAAACAGGTCTCCAGGTACCACGAAGAATTTTCAAATAGCTTAGCTAATGGTTATATGGTAAACTACAGCATCTTCAGTGCTATCAGTTTGGTGACCGTGTCTGTTTTGTTTACTGCTTGACCTCAGTGCCTAGTACAGTGTCGGGCAGACAATAGTCCATTCATAAATATTGTTCTTCAATGAATGAAATTTTGCGGACTGCAACTTTTATACCTGGATGAAACGGTCTAAAGGTTAACTTGCCGTTTTTCAAATAATTTCAAGATTATTTGAAATTCCTTGTGATCTGGACGCTACCTCCATCCTTTTTTTCGGCGTTGGAGGCGGTTTCCCCCAGCTGCTGCTTCGTAGCTACAGATAACCAAGATCACTTACTGTGATCACTTACTGACCCAAGCTGTCTTGAGTCACTGCTAACTGCCTTAACTTAAGCAGTAGTCCAGAGGAGGGTCTCTTCCTTTGTTAAAATTTCTGGGAGTTATAGGTACACCCACAGTGAGCCTAAAATGAAGCCAATCCTCCACTCCGTACATGCCCATATGTGTGTGATAAGGTTTTGGTGCTCTTCTAAAAAACAATGCATTGTCCCAGCTGTCAGATGCACAGGTGAGACATTGAATTGATCCAGCATGACTGATCTACAAAGATCTACAAAGAGGAAACCTTAAGTCCTTGAGTCTGTTTCTGTTTTGTAAATAAGTTCATTTGTATCTTTTTTTTTTTTGATTTTTCATATAAGCGATATCATAGGATATTTGTCTTTGTCTGACTTAACTTCACTCAGTATGACAATCTCTAGGTCCATCCATGTTGCTGCAGGTGGCATTATTTCTTACCGGGGGGAAGGGTGGAGGGGAGGGATAGTTATGGAGTTTGGGATTGACGTGTACACACTGCTATATTTAAGGTGGGTAACAAACTGGGACCTACTGTATAGCACAGGGAACTCTGCTCAGTATTCTGTAACAATCTAAATGGGAGGAGACTCTGAAAAGGAATAGATACATGTATATGTGTAACTGAATCACTTTGCTGTACACCTGAAACTAACACAACATTGTTAATCAACTATATTCCAATATAAAATAAAAAGTTTAAAAAAAAGAGGAAACCCTGCCTGCACTGGTTGTCAAATATTTAAATGTCACTTTTTTTGACTGGAGAATTTTTTTTTATTAAAATAGTTGAGGGCTTCCCTGGTGGCGCAGTGGTTGAGAGTCCGCCTGCCGATGCAGGGAATGCGGATTCGTGCCCCGGTGCGGGCAGATTCCCACATACCGCGGAGCGGCTGGGCCCGTGAGCCATGGACGCTGGGCCTGCGCCCGGAGCCTGTGCTCCGCAGCAGGAGAGGCCACAACAGTGAGAGGCCCGTGTACCGCAAAACAAAAAAAACAAACAAAAAAAAACCCCAAAAAACATTAGTTGAATATTTCCATACTTGGCTGAGGATTTGGTACGATGGATGAATAACTTTCCCTTTTGGTAACCATAAGATTATTTTCTATGTCTGTGGGTTGATCTCTGTTTTGTATATAAGTTCATTTGTATCTTTTTAAGGTTCCACATATAGGTGATATTGTATGATATTTGTCTTTCTCTGTCTGACTTACTTCACTTAGTATGATAATCTCTAGATCCATCCATGTTGCTGCAAATGGCATTATTTCATTTTCATTCTTTTTTATGGCTGAGTAATATTCCATTGTATATGTGTATATAAATATAAATATACACACACACACACACACACACACACACACACACACACACACACACACACCACATCTTCTTTAGCCATTCATCTGTCAATGCACATTTAGGTTGCTTCCATGTCTTGGCTATTGTAAACAGTGCTGCTATAAACATTGGGGTGTGTGTTTATTTTCTTGATTATCTATTTTAATAGAAAAAATTCCTGTAGCAATTGTTTTTGCCGTCTGACTTTGGCCCTGGTATCCTTTTTCTCCCCTCCCAGACTGTAAACTTATGAGGGCAGGGCCTCTATAACTCCTTTATTTCTCCTACAGAACCTTACACAGTGTCTCCTTTGGACGGAGTAGGAGTGAAATAAACTTTTGTTGGATGGCAACTTCAGGTGAAGACATTAGGTTTGTAATTGTTTGCTAGAACTGGCATAACAAAGTATCATAATTCGAGTGGTTAAACAACATAAATTTATTATCTCTCATTTCTGGAGGCTAGAGGTCTGGGATTCAGGTGTTAGCAAGTTTGCTTCCTTTTGAGAGCTGTGAAAGAGGATCAGTCCCATGCCTGTTGCCTAGCTTCTGGTAGTTTGTTGGCAATTTGGGGCATCCCTTGACTCGTAGAAGCATCAGGCAAGATCTCTGCCTTTATCCTCACACTGTGTTCTCCCTGACTGTGCGCCTCTGTCTACATTTCCTCTATGAGTATAAAATTAGGACACCAGTCATATTAGGTTAGAGGCTGTGTTAATCATGTTTTTTTTTTTTTCTTCTTTCTTTTCTGTATTTTATGATGACATCTTGGGAGAGAAAACTCCCCACACACACCCAGGGTTAGAGGTAATATTCCCCTGCCCCAAACATCCCAGCGGCAGGCATCGTGCAACTAGGGGCAGCTTCTAGACCCCAGAGCCCGCTGCAATATTGAAACTAGTCAATCCCAAACTTGTCATCCTGTTCCCCCTGCCTTGGCCGTTCCTTCCCACCAAACCGCAATGAAGCCTCTACCCGTGCTTCCTGTATACTCTGCCTCCTGGCTGACCCATTGCGTCTCCTCGGGACTCCATGTGGTGTGCTATACCTCCTGTTTCTAGTAAACTGTGAGTGGAAACCTCTTCCCGTGTGACCATCGTCTTCTGATTGGTTGACATCAAATCTCACCTACAGTAGTTAAGAGGCTCACTCTACTCCAGGGTGACTTCATTTTAACAAATTACCTTTGCGATGACCCTATTCCAAACAAGGTCACACGCCATGGTCCTGAGAGTTAGGATTTCAACATAGGAATGCTGGGGACACAACTCAGTTCGTAGTAGTGGCCAATTGAACGTATTTATTTGTAGATTTTTGTGTTAAACAATTCTGAAAACTTCCTAACATATAACATTCTAGAGTATATCATGTTACGGCAAATGTATAGAGTATGAATTGGGGAGAAAAATCCAGGACTGGAAAAAATGAGAGTAGTCTAAACGTGGCAGAGAGCTGGAGAGATGATTGAAAGCCAGTTTCTATGCAGATGTTGAAGAATTTCTAATGATACTACCTGTGCAATATTTGTTGCATTTTCTCCACCTAATTTCACAATCTCTGCTCTCGTTTGCAGAGTGGGGTGTACTCTTTTACAGAATATCGCAGTAGCTCTCTACCTGGTCTCTCCTGCTCTTTCAAATGCATTGTCTTTTAATGTTTGTCTTTCACTTTTAGATTAATACCAAAGTTTAAGCTAATTCTAGCTGCTTCAACAGATACATAGCAAAATCAAAGTGGTTTCAACAAAACAGAAGTTTAATTCTCATTTATGAAAATTCAAGATAGATGCTTCTACGTGGCAGGTGCTTCTCTTCCCTGTGGACATTTTGTGGTCCACCCCTCTTCACATAGGGCTTCCAGATTAGCCACAGAAGGCAAAAGAGAGTGAAGAATCAGGTCTGGGAGGCTTTTATGGGCCATCAGTCCTGGATTTGCTGTAGGTCGCTTCCAATCATTCTTCATTGGCCAGACCGTAGTCATCTGACCACATGGAACTGTGAGGGAGGCTGGGGAATGTCCGCCATCTGTTGCCTTGAATTCTACCTGAGACCTTTACCTCCTCACTCCTAGGTCTCTGTGAAGAATGTGACTTATCTTTAAAGACCTAGTTTCAGTACCCCTGCCATCATGAAATGTCCCCTCTACCTTCTGGGACTTAAGGTGACAGGGCTTTTCCTCTTTTGGAGTCCCATAGCACTTTACCCACAAAGATAGTGTTGTGGACAAGACAGCTGTGAAAATCTGAGGCAAAAATTATAAACTAAATGAATGTTTATATTCATGGAGCTATGAACATTTTTACCATATTTTGAATCAACTTATCAAATTTGATACCTATAAAAATATTATTTTAATGTAAGAAGAAAATGATTCTGGCAAAAAGAAAGAGTAATCAAAGGTTGATTCTACTTGAATATCTAAACAGTTTTCGAAGAAATGGTCTAACTTGAAGGGCTAAGGGGGTAAGTGAGTTAGAGATAAAGTGAGAAGTGGGAGTCCGTCAGAAGGACTGTATTGATGTTTTGCCTGAGACATAGAACACTGCAAGGTCACAGAAGCAGAACTGGCAACCACTCCTTAGCACTGTTCGAGAGAAAGTTCATCTGCTCTACAGAGCTGTCCAGTTTTCACGTATGGCGGACGTACCCCTAGTTTGATGGATTGGTTCTTAATAATTGAAAAATCTGACTCAAAAAATCTAATTCCCTTTGCTCTAGTTCCATAATAGCCAAGTAACTTTTGCTTTATAAATGGCTTCCCATATAAATCTGCCTAAGGATAGGAGAACACTCAGGCCGCAAAGATATAGGCATTTGACATTTGGGATTTTAATCAGTCTCTTATGATTTTACTTAACGTATGCTGAGATTTCTCCCCTTCGGTGTGCTGGTGAGACAGCCTTTCTTACCAAGTACCAGAAGCTGGTCCATGGAAAAATTTGTCTTCTGAAACCTTTGGAGTCATAGTGACCTCATAAACAATATTTTCCAGCATCAATGGCCTGAAGCTTCCTTGTGGCATTCATCACTTGCTACCTTGTGTTCTGGTTCAAGAGGTATAGTGAAATGACTTTGCCGTATTAACTCTGAATATTGGATCTAAGACTGACTCATTGTGATATCTGTAGTGCATACCCAGTGCTTTGTTAATGACAGGTCGTTAATTAATTTTTTTTTCTAATTAGGAGCCAACATGAATGCGAGATACACACAATATTCTGCTTCCAGGAGGAAATCATATCTGGTCACTTGACAACCCAATCACCCTTTGCTTTAGAGCAACACACTTCAGCCCATGGAGCAAATATGGTCTATGGCTTGTTTTTGTCCTGCCCATGAGCTAAGGATGGTTTTAACATTTTCAAAAGCTTGTAAATCCAAACAAACAAAAACAAAAAAGAGAATATGAAACAGAGACTGTATGTGGTTCACAAAGCCTAAAATATTGACTACCTAGCCTTTTATGGAAAATATTTCCCAACCCCTGTCTTAGATTACCAAGCCAAACTATGACGTTACTTTGATTTACCAATTAGAGTGTCAGGTGACTAATTTCCTGTAATTATATCTTCTCCTTGAGAAATGTCCTTTCCATATGAAAGAAATTTTCTGAAAAGAATGTGATTTGCAAACTTCTGCAGATTAACTTGCATTTTATTCAGCAGAGGCTAAACAAAAACGAGAAAAAGATTTTAGTTAGCATGTTACTCACTACCTCCAAATAAATGCCATCTAGCCATTATGTTTAAACAATCGTTCATTGGTTCCAAGTGAACACATTTTATGTTCTTTTCATCCTAGTTAATTTGCGAGTGCATCTTAGCCTAGTATGTTACAATTAAGTATTACTTAGTGATTTATTCTCAGAAAGGCTGTAAATAAGAGAAGAATTTAGTGCTTTAAGTTTAAATAGTTCTATACTCACTATAGCTATACTATTAGCTTTGCCCTAATTTTACTTTCATAATTATAAAAAAAAGTATTACACATGACTTAACCTGAAGATGAGCTTTGATTTGTCTTTACATTTTCTCACCTAAATCATCTTTATGTTGACATTAGAAATGGCCTTTTTGACTTATTTAAAATAGTCACTCAAAAGGGGAAACATATTAAGGCTGATTTCTTTAATGATGAGGGACTAAAGCCTGACATTTTAGAAACGTATTAGTTCTAAGAAAAGAGAATCTCTTAAGTGAAACATCACTAATGTGTTTCCAAAAGGTCAAGGATTTATTACTTTATAACAGGTGGATCAGAGCCACTTGATCTGGGCTAATCAATTTCTTTTTGTCCTCCAAACTTCTTGGTTTAAAAATCGTTACAGGAAGACATAAGCGTATGGGAATGTGGAGAGATGGCATGACGAGATGGACGCATAGAAGTTGTGTGTTGGTTTGTCCTTTTGTGGAGCAGACATTGGTAGATTGCGGAGCAGGGGCTGAGTGGTGGTAGGCAGTGCGAGGATGCAGTATTTGGTGGCCCAACCCCTTCTATTCACCTTGTCTTCTTCTTCTCCTGTGTTTTGCGGTCCACTGGGCATAACTGAGCAAGAGCCCACTAGGCCTTTCTTAAATGTGCAGAAGGAAATAGAGGTTTGTGGAGAAGCAAGTTAGATACAGTGAGGCCAGAGAAATGTTACTTCTCTGTTGCCTCCATGCCTTAGAAAATTACCAGTTGTGTGGCTATAATTACCTCCTGTCTAAAGAGGATTTGCAGGGAAGAGAAAACTGGAGAAGAATTCTGGATGGAACTCATTGCTGAGGTTATCTGCTGCCAGAGGCAGGGTTCATTTAGTTGAATTAAAAACATAGTAAATGGAATATTACTCAGCCATAGAAAGAAACAAAATTGAGTTATTTGTAGTGAGGTGGATGGATCTAGAGTCTGTCATAAAGAGTGAAGTAAGTCAAAAAGAGAAAAACAGATACCATATGGTAACACATATATATGGAATATATTTTAAAAAATGGTCATGAAGAACCTAGGGACAAGATGGGAATAAAGACACAGACCTACTAGAGAATGGACTTGAGGACACGGGGAGGGGGAAGGATAAGCTGGGGCAAAGTGAGAGAGTGGTATTGTATATATGGACATATAAACTCTACCAAATGTAAAGTAGCTAGTGGGAAGCAGTCACAAAGCACAGGGAGATCAGCTCAGTGCTTTGTGACTAGCTAGAAGGGTGGTACAGGGAGGGTGTGAGGGAGGGAGACACAAGAGGCAAGGGATATGGAGATATACGTATATGTATAACTGATTCACTTTGTTATAAGGCAGATGTTAAACACACCATTGTAAAGCAATTATACTCCAATAAAGATGTATACTCCAAAAAAAATAGTCAAACTAGATTTAGAAAGGAAAAGGGAGATGAAGGAATTTGCAGTAAGTATATAGAGTGATCTCAGAGACTCTGGTACGAGAAATTCTGTAAGGTCTCAAAAAAAAGTATACCTCCAAAATATAAGGCATTCAGGAACCACTGGAACCTTTCTTGCCCACTTCCAATCTCTGCCCCACTATCCTCCACCACCCTTCTGTTTTCCTACCCTCTCTCTTGATCTTTCTGCCCCCAGGCAGCATTCTACTTTCTTTGTAGATCTGATTTCTCAGTGTCACGTACAGCAAGAACACACACAGTTGCTCCTACTCTGTATCCCCTCCTAGGTCAACCACCCAAATGAAACACGAAGGCTCATCTCTGAATCTAAATTCCAGTCTTGTCTCTGAATCTAAATTCTCCAGTTGCAGAGAATCAGATTGTCCTTGTTTGGGTCAGCTGCCCACCTGTGTCACAAATGAACTGCAATCTCTGGGGTGAAGTTACATGACTGATTGACTATGCAAGAGGGTTCAGGAAACCAGATTATCTGAAAAGGTGGGAGACTAAGATGAGAAGAATGGCCACTGACGTTTATGTATTCAGGACATTTATTTGGTTGTCCAGTCATTGCTAACTTTGAGGAATATTCATTCATTCACCAAATGCTTTATTGAGCATCTGATATGTGCTAGAAATATAATTGTAGATAAGATTGTTCTCTCTTTTCAGGAATTTCTAATCTACTGCGATTGACAAACAACTCTGTAAACACTTTGATTCTGTTTAAATCAGTTCTTCAGCTGGGTAAACCCAAGATGTTCATAAGAGGAATTTTGGGGGAACTCAGTGATTTCCTAGAAAAGCAAGTGAGAGATAAGCCATCTATTAAAAGATGAGTAGAAGTTAGCCAGATGGATAAAGTTGGGGAAAACCATATAGGGTGCTATAAAATTCAGGATCTGAGTCCATTTGTTGAAGATCAGTCGTCAAAAAGAACAATTTGTGAAAAAGCCAATTCACCAAAAAGTCAATTTTTCAAACTTGTAGTAACTTGACAACTTTCCAGTAGTAACTTGATTTTTTGCTGGAGTTCTCAAAACTAAATGGAAAAAAAGGAAGAAGATTATTTTAGGGATACTTAATATAAATAGTCATACAAAACAACTAAAAAATTTGCCAGTACTCAGAAAAGAAAATGGGTTGCTTACAGTTCATGTTTATATTTTCCCCTCCCAAACCAACTTTATTAGAAAAATATACTAATACCAATAACATAATACCAGATATAGAACAGAGGAATTTAAAAGCATTAATAATGATATATAAACAATGTTTTTACAAAATATGAATGCCTTCAAAGTGTTGGTAAACTCTAGAGTTGAATCACCTCCTATTGTATTCACCAGACTCTTTAATTAGCTTCTACTAGTAAGTTTAGCAGTTTAGTTAATTTGTATTTATAGGATGAAACGTGTGTGGGAGCATTTGTGACATGTCTCTAAGCTATCTGTTTTGTAGCTTTAAGCTTTTCAAGGGAATGTGCCCTGTCTGCTCTTCTTTTTGTACCTCTCCCAAGATATATGTAGCGCCCTTTGTTCACAGTGTGTCTTGGGTAAATATTATGGGCTGCCTGAATGGATCTGAGAAGCAGGATGCTTTTATGGCCTGCAGTTCTCCACTGTAGTACCATTGTCAATGACTCCAGGTGGCCTTATCGAAGCCCGAGATGCTTAACACTTATTGTCTCATAAAGTGAGGATCACCTTGAAATCTGCAAGTGGAACTGTAAACTGGCAACAAACATTACAGAACTGGCAACAGAGATCCCTGATACCTCATCACCTGATTCTCTAGGAGCCTTTTCAGCTTTGGAGACCATGATTCAACCCTCCTTTTTCCTGGGTTTTGTCAGCTTGTAAATTTTGGAAACTGCTGACCACTCGCCATCTGATGGCTGACAACACCTGTCAGAAAGCTGTAATGCACAAGAGGCAAATTCAAGGCCCTAGAGCCCTCGCTGAAACTCACCTCACTTAGACACAGCTTCCTGGGTGGGACCAGGAGATTATGTGACCATTTTCTGTCATCTCTTTGAAAAGTCCTTCCACCTGTTTCTGACACAAAGGAGACACGGCTGAATCTTCCCTAAAGATGCCCTAGCAACTTTTCCCAAAGACCTTTCACAAGGTCCTGGCTTCTGATGAACAACATTTCCAATAAAGTCTATGACAGGCTTTGCCATGAGCTTTCTTATATGTTGCATTTTCAGTTAGTTAATCCTTCTTATATACTAAATAACATAAAATAAAACTAGGAGAGAAGGTACATCATCAGTCTGAAGTCTTTCTAGGTTCCCAGTTTGCTGACTCAAATAGGAAAGAAAGACTTTCTGTGCAAAAGCCATCAATAGAACATTTGGATAAATTTTGTAAAGCCTCATTTAGTATCTCAATTTGTCTAACACACCCACTTTGTTGTTGTTGTTGATTTGTGGGGTTTTGTATATGTTTTTTCTCCAGTTAGCAACTGATTTTCTTTATATCGAAGTTCAAAGGGGAACTGCAGAAATGATTCTGTGCTGTCAAAAGTATCAATTTAAGATGATTTTTATCTCTCTTTTTATCAGGATAGCGGATTCACTTTTTTCTTTTTCATATATAAGTAATGTTATTTAAACTTGAAGAATTAAAACAGGAATGAAGCACATGTATTTTGTAAGCATCTTCTCTCAGTTGACTTTATCATCTTGCCGTGATTGAGATGGAATAAAAAATGAGTTGAGCTCTTTCTATTTCTTCCCTAATCAAACTCCTCCTATGTGAAATCTCCAGGGCTGTGTTCTCTAAGGGTCTTGGTGGTCAGGCATGGGTTCTGGAGGTTTCAACTCCCTCTTTGACAGTTTCTAGTTACGTGGTCTTGACCGTTCTATGACCTCCTGGTACACAGTCTCCACCTATAAAATCAGAAAAACACGAATACCTATTCCTCAGGGTTTCATTGATGATTAAATGCAGCAGGGCAGGGAAAGTCTTAAAAGCGTTTCTACTATATAATAAATATCCATAATACTAAATATTTATGGTTACTGTGATTGAGTCTCTTTCCATAAAACCACATTTTATCCTGCTTCCTAATTAAACCATAATTTGTAAATTCTGCCTACACATCACATATATGCATCTCTTTGGTTAACTATGTATTCATCCTCTTCAGTTCTTGGCCTTGCTGTTAACCATGCCTCATTTAAGTCACAACTCTGGCTTAACTAATGAGAACCGACTGCGTAGCACAGGGAACTCTACTCAATGTTCTGTGGTGACCTAAATGGGAAGGAAATCTAAAAATGAGGGGATATATGTATACGTATAACTGATTCACTTTGCTGTACAGCGGAAAGTAACACAACATTGTAAAGCAAGTGTACCCCAATAAAATTAATAAAATAAAAAACTTGTCGCACTTCAGAAAATTTGCTTAACATGCTTGGCTTCAGTTTTCACATCTGAACAGTGAGGATGACAGTAGGACATGGTTTCCAGGATGAGCATAGCCCCTCCCCCGTAGGAAGAATGTGGAATGCTAACTCCCTTCCTTCCCTTTTACAGTGTCCGTTATATGCTTACATAGTAACGCTGAACTTGGAGTCAGCAAGTCTCATTCTTTGACTGTATGGAAACTGGCAATGGCCCTTTTGACGGTGAATATTTCCATACCTAGCATCTTATTCCTTTGAGAGGACAGACGCTCTTGCATTCAGCTGTGCTGTCGGCGTTGTAATTGATGCTGCCTCTTTAAGTATGCACTGAATAAAACATTCAAATCATGTTATTTATAATGTCTGTATTTCCTTCCACACATTTCCCTAGATGTAAACTGTAATCTACATTGGGCGGACAGTTATAGCTCAGTGAAACAAAGGGAAGGAAAAGCAGAGGGATATGGGGGAGGACTTCATGCCGTAAAATGGCAAAAATAATGCGGAGATGGGATCGTGGGATTGTGTCTTTTGTTCGTTTGGTTTTTTTCCCCACAAATCAGAACTAAGAAATTCTAGGATCTTCAGACATTTCAGAAGAGAAACATGTGAGATCTGGTCAGGGAGGAGTGATACATGTAATGGTCAATGATCTTGAGATGCGTTGAAGAGCAACAGATGGTGTGGAATTCATAATTTTGCAGACGTTAAAGAAGACAGATTTAATGAAATTTACAGCAACAGGGAAGGTGCTACTGTGTCTTTCCTTCAATTAATATATAGCCTACGGACAATGTGGTAAATTTTAAAACCATCATTTTCTATTTAAAAGAAATGGTGAAATCTAACTGAAGAAAAGGAAGTTAGTAATGGGGCAAGTTCTCTTATATGAAGACTGAGAAGAAGTTATTTGTTGAGTTGTTTACTTTTATATTAAATGTATGCCTCACAGCTGTGGTTGCCTGCCCCGTACATATTTTAATAATAGCAATACAAATATGTGGATATTTGTTTACATTTTGTGTTAGCACGAAATACAAGAGAGAAACACAATATAAAGATTCTAAAAGGAGATTTTAAACATGCCAAAGCCATGATTTTGTTGAGATCAACTCTTTTTTTTATTCCCTTGCTTTACAAATACTTGCCATTCAATAATATAGCAAAACCTAACTTCTCTCTCATTTTCAGTACCTATTCCCTGAAAGCTTATTTATACAAACAAGGACTCATCAATTTTCTACTATGTATATAAGACTTAGAGCTGTCTTTCACAATAAGGTTAGTACCAGATCATCAGGTATCTTCAAGTTGTCTCTCAATGGACATCCTTTCACAAGTCAGGCTTCATATATCTCTGCTGCAAATATCAGTGGTCCCCTCGGCACCACACACTGAGAATACCACTGTCCTCTTCCTTCTAAACGTGAAACCAGTAGAAGCCCCGTCTCTATCTTTAAACTTAATCTCATCTTTTTTTTTTTTTTTTTTTTTTTTTTTGCGGTACGTGGGCCTCTCACTGCTGTGGCCTCTCCCGTCGCGGAGCACAGGCTCCAGACGCGCAGGCCCAGCGGCCACGGCTCACGGGCCCAGCCGCTCCACGACATGTGGGATCTTCCCGGACCGGGGCACGAACCCGTGTCCCCTGCATCGGCAGGCGGACTCTCAACCACTGTGCCACCAGGGAAGCCCCTAATCTCATCTTTTAAACTTAACAGGTGAACTTGTCAACTCCAGGTATTAGGAGCTCTTTGTTCATTTTGGTTCTCTCTTCTGTATCATTGCTTAAATTTTCTCATTTCTTTATTATTATGTACACAATTTCTGGCTCTGTTCCCCAGTCTTTTAATTCAGGCTCTTAAAACATTTTACTTTCCTTTACACATTGTGTATAAGTAATTCATGAATACACCCTGTTTTTTTTAAATTTTATTTTATTTTATTTTTGGCTGCATTGGGCCTTTGTTGCCGCGTGGGCTTTAGTTGTGGCGAGCAGGGGCTACTCTTTGTTGCAGTGCGCAGGCTTCTCATTGCGTTGGCTTCTCTTGTTGCAGAGCATGGGCTCTAGGTGTGCGGGCTTCAGTAGTTGTGGCACATGGGCTCAGTAGTTGTGGCACGTGGGCTCAATAGTTGTGGCTCACGGGCTCTAGAGCACAGGCTCAGTAGTTGTGGTGCACAGGCTTAGTTGCTCTGTGGCATATGGGATCTTCCTGGACCAGGGCTCGAACCCGTGTACCCTGCATTGGCAGGCGGATTCTTAACCGCTGAGCCACCAGGGAAGCCCACATCCCTGTTGAAGAGTAACACATACATATAGAGGGTAAAAAGTACAAGAGGATATCCATGTCTGACTATGACAGAATGCTTTGTATCAAGCCAACCCTCTCTTCAAGCACAACTATGAAAATGATGTAAAGTAATAACAGACGGCTCTTTGAAATCTGAACACAGTAAAGAAAGACAAGACTTTTGGATTCAAGATGCCAGAGAAAAGGAAACAAAGAGAAGTGAGATGGATATTTTAAGCAGCTTTTGTGCATCAAGGCATTTGTCTAGTCCTGAACCATGGTGGGGTCATCAGTCACTGAGGCTGAACAGAATGAAAATACAAAGAGGATGCAACTCTAAGAGGAGCTTCTGACAGATGCACAGAGCTGGAGAGACAAACACTGACTTCATGGTCTAGGGGAGAAGCTGGGGGAGATCCCCCGACTTCCATCTGAGACTCCGGAAGACTCCTACCCTAGGAGTTAGGGCCAAAAGCCCAGACTCTAAACATCTCACTCTCTGATTGAATCAAGAGGGTCTGCTTCAGTTCTAGAAGACGGCCAGAAGAAAAGTAATCCTCTCTGGAGGAAGACAGATATCTTCTGCAGCCCTTCCAAATTTGTATACACATTCCCCACCATTCAATAAAATTTTTCAAGCAAATCAGGAACACTTAAAAAAAGTCCAAGAGAAAAAATGGGGCTATAGACCAGAGACTATTCAGATATTGGAGATATAAAATATAACTGAAATTAATATGTTGACAAAAATAATGATATGATGTAGAATTTCACCAGAGAACTGGAATCTATAAAAATAAGTCAAACTCAAATTTTAGAACTGAAATACATAATTGTTAATTAAGAGCTCAGTAGATAAACTGACCAGTCAATTAGTCAAAGCTGAAGAGAGGTCTTTTGAACTTTTGTACAACTCAGTAGGAACATCTGGAATGAAGCACTAGTAGGAAACAAAATTGTGAAAATACAGAAAAAAAAGATGGAGATACGTGATTCACTGAGAAGAGTTCCAGCATTGTTATAAGTGTAGTCCCAGAAGAAGAGGATAGAGTCTTGAGTAGAAATAATATAGATGAAAAACTAAGTTGCTCATCATGTTTGGATCATAGATCTCTAAGTGTAAAATGTAGAACTATAAAACTTTTTGTAGAAAATATAAGAGAAACTCTCTATGAACTGGGTCAGGATAAGTGTTCTTATACATGCCACCAGAAGCATAATTCATTAAAGAAAAAACTGATAAATTCCATTTCATCAAAATTTTAAAGTTTTGCTCTGCAATGACCCTCTTAAGAGAATGAAAAGATAAGATATTTAATGAGAGAAAATATGTGCAGAGCTCGTATCGAACAGTTTTGGCTACAGGATATGAGGGCCCAGTGCAAAATAAAAATGCAGGGACTGTTGTTCAAAAAGCAGGAAAGATGGGTCATTTAGTGTACTAAAATGTAAAACTTGTCCCTATCTTTCATAGTTTCTCTCTCAAACTTCCTAGTATTTTTTGAAAAGATTTGATTTTTTAGAGCAGTTTTAGATTCACAGCAAAATTGGGAGGAAGGTACAGAGATTTCCCTTATACTCCCTGCCCCTTCCCACAGGCATGGGCCTCCCCAATTTTCAGCAACCCCCTCACCTGAGTGGTATGTTTGTTATAATCTCTGGACCTACACTGATGCATCATAATCACCCAAAGTCCATAGTTTACCTTGGGGTTCACTCCTGGTGTTGTACGTTCTTTGGGTTTCGACTAATGTATAATGACAGGTATCCAGTTCATTGTATCACGCAGAGTGATTTCTGTGTGCTCTGCGCACTGCTTAGCCATCTCTCCACTCCCCTTCAACTCCTGGCAATCACTGAGCTTTCTCCTGTCTCCATATTTTTGCCTTTTTCCAGAGTGTCTTCTAGCTGGAATCACACAGTATGTAGCCCTCTCGGTTTGGCTGTTTTCACTTAATATGCATCAACGTCTCCACGTATTTTTATGGTTTGAGAGCTCTTCTCTTCTTAGCACTGAATAATATTCTGTTGTCTGGATGTAGCACCATTTATTTACCCATTCACCTACCGAAGGGCATCTTGGTTGCTTCCACGTTTTGGAAATTATGAGTGAAGCTGCTGTAGACATCTGTGTGCAGATTTTGGGGTGGATGTAAGTTCTCAGCTCCTTTGGGTAGGTACCAAGGAGCTTGATTGTTGGATTATACGGTGAGAGTGTGTTTAATCTTGTGAAACAAAACAAAACAACTGTCAAATGATCTTTCAAAGGGGCTGGACCATGTTGCATCCCCAGCAGCAATGAATGAGTTCCTGTTGCTTCACATCCTCTCCAGCATTTGGTGTCATCAGTGTTCTAGATCGTGGCCAATCTAATAGATCGGTAATAATGTCTCACTGTTTGAATTTGTGTTTGCTTGATGACATTGATGTGGAGCTTCTTTTCATATGCTTATTTGTCATCTGCCTGTCTTCTTTGGTGAGGTGTCTGTTAAAGCCTTTGGACCATTTCAATCAGATTGTGTTCTTGATTTGGGGTTTTAAGAGTTGTGTGTGTGGATGTGTGTGTGTGTATTTCTTTTTCATTAATTTATTTTAGCAGTAAGTGGAGGACTGTATATAAACAGTGGGGTTATTGGCACTTATCAGCATTATTTGTCAGGCTTATCATTCAGAAAAGGATATTGTGTTCCTGTAGAATTTGGATAACAGTCTTTTCTCAGAAGCATCTCTTGCAAATATTTGATCCCAGTCTGTGGCTTGTTTTTTTCATTCTCTTGACTGGTCTTTTGCCGAACAGTATTTTTAAATTTTAATGAAGCCTTGCTTATCAATTATTTCTTTCATAAATTGTGCCTTTGGCGTTGTAGCTAAAAATCATAAAGCAATTTTCACGTATGTGGGTTTGATGGGGTGACAGAGAGAAGGCTTCTTTTCCGTTGTTTTTGGCAAGTGGCACTTCTGACTCCCTTATTTATGGATGTACGGTGTGGTAAACGTTTCTCCTTCTTGTGGTTGAGAAAAGCTCTTTCTTCAGCACCTTTTGTCCTGTTTCAGCACCTGGGACACACTCTATATGTGACAGTTCCTCCAGGAGGATGGTATATTATTGTTGATCTTCTTATTCACTAAGGCTAATCTGTCTTCATATCTTCAGTTTTACCTGTTGATCAGTATTTCTAAGATAATGGAGGGGAAGCTGTAGCTCCATTAAATAACTACCCTGTGAACCAAATAAGAAGAATCTGCCCATCTCTATGGAGGGAAGAGGAGGGCACTGATGTTGGGACACAAGGGTGGTGCCTAAGATGAAGTGCCAAGCCCCAGCCATGCACTTTGTTATCATTTTCTATTCATTTCACTAGAAAAATTAAGGAACAATAGGACACCTCATGCTGACAGGAGTTCAATGAAACTGACATTCTCACACCTTCACTGTAGTGCAAAAATGGGTATAATCATTTTGAAAGCCAGTTAACAATGTAGGTGACACAAACTAAGCTGCTCATCATCTTTGCAACAATACTTACATCTTTGAGCCTCTGATTTGAGGAAATTGTTCAGAAGGTATCGCTATAAAAAGAAAAAAACGAAGTAAATGCACAGAGATTTTTCTCCTGGGCTTACTTAGAAAAGTGAAAAAATTGAAAGAGCTTAAATATGTAACAGAACATTGTGCTTATTCTCAGAGTTCCGTGGAACCCTAGTGCAAAAGGGTCAAGTAAATGAGGAAAATCCTGCGTGGTATATTCCTAATTTACAAAATCACAAGAAAAATCTCTATATTAAGGATTCTAAGATGTCTGTCCTGCAGGAAAGAATTCTGCCTAACTTTATTTAACCCAGATTGTTTCAAATTAATTTGTTTTTAGATCACATGTTTCCCATGTAGTATCTGTTAATATCTTACATAATGCATTTTAGTAAAATAAGTGTTAGAATAATTGTGTTAAGATTTTAATGTTTTCCCCTGTTTCAAAATCGGTATGACTGTATTGCTTTATAATAGAAGAATACATAAGAAAAATGACTAAGCTCAAATTGCTACCCGTAAAAAGTTCATAATCTGTTGGAGAGAGAAAGGCATTTCTAATTAATAAAGGCTGTATTGTGAAAGAGTTATGTTAGCCCTATGAATGAACTTCTAAGTGAACAAAATGATGGGAAAATTAACTCTTCCTGGAGTGGAAGAGTCGGAAGAAGACATTAAGTAAAGTAAAGGGCTTCCCCAAACTGGTTGAGATACAAACTGTACATAAGGAATCATTATTAATTTTCTAACAATTTAAATCTAAGTTGTGATAACTACTAATTTCCTGTGAAGATAGAGTGATAGCAACAATTTCTCCTTCTTTACCTGAGATTAAACCCTCTTTAGATAAATGGAAATATGAACTATAGAGTCATACTGAAAAAAACTCAGGCCTTGGTGTTAAGTAGAGCTGTGTCTAAAACCCAGTTTTGTTTCTTGGTCAACATACTTAAGGACTCAGTTGTGATTTGATCATAATAATAGCAACCTAGCAGAGTTGTTAAAGGATTAGAGAGAACTGTTCAGTTTTTGACAAGGTGCCCAGTTCATTAGAGGTGTCACTGAACAGTAGCTATTATCATCAGCACCACCCTTATCAACAGCCCTATTAATACTCTTTAACTTGCAAGTGACCTAAAACCAAATCAAGTACCAGAGCAAGAAAAAGAATAGCAAATTTGACACTTCTAAATGGGAAGGTTCTGAGTGGAAGGAAAAGTTAAGTAAAGCAGGGCTCAAGGTTGAATTCTGCTAGCATTTTCTCTCCCTTTCTGCTTCTCGTTTCTTCATGACTGACTCTACTGATCTTCAGTATTAGTTACCAATCTCTATGCAACAGGTTATTCCAAAACTTAGCAGCATGAGACAATAAACATTTAATGTTGCACATATTTTCCGTAGGTTTGGAATTCAGAAGCAACTTAGCTGCATGATTCTGGCTCAGGGTTTCTCATGAGACTGCAGTCAAGATGTTGCCCATGACACAGGCCATCTCTTGACGGCCACTGGGACTGGAGGATCCACCGAAAAGGTGGTTCACACACGTGGCTGATGTGCTGGGGCTGGCTCTTGTCAGGAGACCTCAGTTCCTTATCATGGGTACCTCTTCCAAAGGCTGCTTGAGAGTCCTCACAGTGTAACAGCAGGTTTCCCTCCAAATAGATGAGCCATTGTAGTTTTGCTCTGCATTTCTTTGATAATTAGTTAGTTCAAAAAGGTACATGCACCCCAACGTTCATTGTAGCACTATTTACAATAGCCAGGATGTGAAAGCAACCTAAATGTCCATTGATGGATGAGTGGATAAAGAAGATGTGGTGGATATACACAATGGAACGTTGGCCATAAAAAAGAATGAAATAATGTCATTTGCAGCGACATGGATGGACCTAGAGATTGTCATACTGTGTGAAGTAAGTCAGACAGAGAAAGACAAAGATTGTATGATATCGCTTATGTGTGGAACCTAAAAAAATGGTACAAATGAACCTATTTACAAAAGAGAAATAGAGTCACAGGTGTAGAAAACCAACTCATGGTGACCAAAGGAGAATACAGGGGGGATAAATTGGCAGATCAGTATTGACATACAGGTAACTAATAAGATCCTGCTGTATAGCACGGGGAGCTCTACCCAATACCCTGTAATGACCTATATGGGAAAAGAATCTAAAAAAAGAGTGGATATATGCACATGTATAACTGATTCACTTTGCTGTACACCTGAAACTAACACAATATTGTAAATCAGCTATACTCCAATAAAAGTTCATTTAAAAAAAAAACAAATAGATGATCCAAGAGGGTGCAAGGCAGAAGCCTTATGATCTCACCTCAGGAGTGACACACCATCATTACCGCAATATTTCTTTTTTTGTGAAATATGTTAGCCTTATTTGTTGTGTAGGGGGACTCCCCAACAGCATGAATACCAGGAGGGGGGTCATTGGGAACCATCTTGGAATCTGCCTAGCACAGCTTCATTTTCTTCGTTTTATCAAAGGATTTCTTCACTGGGGGATGGAGTAATGCTATTGACAGCCAACTCTAGCATCACAGCTTGCAAACTAGGATGAAGGAAGTACCTCTCTGTATCTGAACATCAAAGCTCACAGAAGGTCTCTGATTGGCCCAGTGTTGGGTCATATGTCCTTCTGTGAAAGAAGTCACCATGATTGGTCAGCCCTGGGATCCTAACCCCGAGGAGGTTGGGGTAGGGGTCTATGGTTGGTAGCATCACTTGAATCACATAAGTGGAGGGAGGAGAGGAATGAGATCCAGCTCTTTAGGGCAGCAGGGAAAAACTTACATCTTCTTTTTCATTATCATCCTACCAATGTCTATATGGGAGAGAATTCTATATGAGAAGAACCTTCCTTTGTTACATGGATCTGGACATCACCACTGATTTTTTTTAGGGTACTTCAGGGTAATTCTGTAAGCATTAGCAGTAAGATGTTGATATATTTTTTTCTCGTGTTTCTCATAAAGTATAATTTTTAAAAGGCTTGCATTACTAATGCCTGGGTCATTTTACTACTTCCCTGAAATATTTTAAATTCTAGTTTTTATTTTAATCATATTTCGTTAGACTGTGCATCAAAAACATTTATTCATTAATTACTGTTTTACAAGTACTACACGTTTTATTAGTCTCTTGATTTTGTGGAAAGTGATTTTTTTTATCAGCTTAAAGGCTTAATAAACAATAGAGAGCTGTATAAAAACGTAATGCTCACATTCTACCATAATATTGTCCAGTTCTAGGAGGCAGATATGCTCAAGGGGTACCTTTAAGTGATTATGTTAGGCAAAATAGTCCTAAAAAGTCAATATAATACACTATTTAAAAATATACTTAATCAGCCAATAATAATTATCTAGCCCAATTAACAGTATAGAAAGCAGTTTCTACTTTGCATTCCCTATGTTTATAAAGAAAAAAGAGAATACTGCACTTGATTCTCTATGGTAAATCAACAGTTGAAATAATAAATACTGCCAATTTCATTAAAATTGGGCTTATTTCTTAGAGATGGATCACGAGAGTCTTGTAATTGGAGGAAAAAACTTGTTTGGATATGAATTTTAGGTATTTTTCAAGCATTTTTAAAGTAAATTTTAGAATTTCACAGAACATCCTTTGTAAGTAGTAATTGTAAAGTGGTAGGTCACACTACTGTTATTTTAAATTAGCTTAAATGACACCCCAAATTACAAGAATGGGAAGCTATCTCTGTGGAGAGAAAAAAGTGCATATCTGTTATCATATTTCTTATTTTGTATGGATGTTTGTGTTTAAAGGCTTACAACTTCATGGAGAAATCGTAGAGAAGCATAAGGTAATTGGTAGAGATCAGTTTTACATATATATATACATATAACATTTAATTTTACCTCAATACCAGGTTCCTCCAGCTAGTTCTAGTGGGCTTGTTTCACACTGCGATGGTACCGTTTATGTAACCTCGGCCCCTTAGAGCTCAGGATATTAGCAGTTGCTTCCTGAACTTATAGCTGCTAGCTGTTAGGCTCAGTGACCACAGCAAAACCCTTAACCCATATAGTTGGACAAATTCCCTCTTGATACTTCAAAAAGAACTTTTCCCTTCTTTAAAATGAGATCAAGGTTACCAACATATGAATTAAAAAATAAGTTAATAGCAGAGAAGAACTATGGTCAAAAAATCAATTTGCTCTACCTGGTACATGCAGCTACCATCACAGAAGGCACAAGTCAGAATAAAATTAACACATGCCGAGGGTTCTGAGCCCAGGGGATGGGCTGTTTTGCAGACAGAATGTCAGTCTGAGCTTGAAATGTCCCATCTTGTAGATTTGCATTTTCAACTTTGACTGTATTTGAATACTATTAATATATTTGCCCACAAGTAATTGTTTTAGAAATTACTCCTCAGCAGCAGTATAAAATCTCAAACCGTGATGGTAACACTTACCAAGAATACTGTTTTTATTGCTTCAGTACATCCGTGGGACCATTTTTTATCGTTGCATTTAATGGGTAAGTGTTCATTTTCCAAAGAGTGCAAACACATCAGGGCAAAAGTGTGTTAGAATTAGTAAAGAATAACAGATGGCGTATGGGGTATAGCATATAGATAGCTCTGCAAGTCGAGCTCACTTTCTAGGATATCCTACTGTCATTTGGAAGGCAGTGTTTGTGCTTAGTGAACAACAGGGCACTTTCCGTAGGACGTAAGACAATGTAGAATCATCCACTCAGGTCCCCTGTTTGCCTATTAACTGCTGCTTTTGTAAATGCCAAACAAAACAACTTGGAGCTATTTAACTTTGTCTTCTTATCATCACCTAAAGAGACACACAGAAGCCAAGTCTAAAAATGTAAAATTTCTGATGGTAAGGAGGAAGATAAAGACTTGTGTTCCTGTGATACCTTTCTCCACGTAATGTGAATCAGTTTTTTAAAGCAAATCTACAAACCCATCCAAATATGCCCAATATTATCACAACTCCCTCCCTCCCTTTCTCCTTTCCTCTTTTGGGTTCCCCTGTTCCTGATTCAAATCTCCCCTCAGTTTTTTTTTTTTGCGGTACGCGGGCCTCTCACTGCTGTGGCCTCTCCCGTTGCGGAGCACAGGCTCCGGACGCGCAGGCTCAGCAGCCATGGCTCAAAGGCCCAGCTGCTCCGCGGAATGTGGGATCTTCCCGGACTGGGGCACGAACCCAGTCCCCTGAATCGGCAGGCGGACTCTCAACCACTGTGCCACCAGGGAAACCCTCTCCCCTCAGTTTCAATTGCCCCCCTTTTTATTGAAGTGTAGTTGATTTACAATGTTGTGTTTTTGGTGTACAGCACAGTGATTTTATATATATATATATATATATATATATATATATATATAT
>NW_020172982.1:3858178-3862443 GCF_003031525.2 Neophocaena asiaeorientalis asiaeorientalis | reverse complement strand
ATATATAAAAGAATATATAAACATAAGAATATATGTATATTCTTTTTCAGATTCTTTTCCATTATAGATTATTATAAGATACTGAATATAGTTCCCTGTACTATACAGTAGGTCTTTGTTGTTTATCTGTTTTATATACAGTAGTGTGTATATATTAATCCCAGCTCCTAATTCATCCTGTCCTTTCCCCTTTGGTAACCATAAGTTCGTTTTCAATGTCTGTGAGTCTGTTTCTGTTTTGTAAATAATTTCGCTTGTACTATTTTTTAGATTCCACATATAAGTGATATCATGTGATATTTGTCTTTCTCTGACTTAACATCTCTTAGTATGATAATCTCTAGGTCCATTCATGTTGATGCAAATGGATTATTCCATTATTTTTTATGGCTGAGTAGTATTCTGTTGTATGCATATACCACATCTTCTTTATCCATTTATCTGTTGAGGGACATTTTTGTATAATTTCCCTCTCTAAACAAAGTTTGAATATTGTGAATTGACACCGATCTAATAAATTGTTATTTAGAATGTCTAAATATTCCTCAGCAGAACAAATTTGTTTCCTCTTACTTCATTACTAACTCCATTCTCCCTACAAAATGAATTAAATTAAAAATCTGTGTACAGTTTAAAAAGTATGCATAGGTGTGTGTGTGTGTGTGTGTGTGTGTGTGTGTGTCAGTGTGTATTTAGAAAGAGAGAGAAGGGGAGAGAGAAATTATTCACGGCAGGAGAGCTTTCATATTTTAAAAATTGATTTTTTTAAATTAATTATAGTCTTCAATAGTTCTAAACCACCCCAAGTGCTCCGTTAGTTAGAATGAGCTTGAGAAATAGATATGTATTACCATTTAATTGAAAAACATATGATGTTGATTAGTGTTTAGCTATCTTATTTTCATAGATCTCAATTAAATAAATGACTGCAGTGCTTCCGGACTACAAGATGACAGTTTAAGTTTGCTGCTAGAAAAAGGTACTGATCCAAGAAATGAAGAAATTTCAGGAAAAAAATGACCATATACTTTCTTAAGAAATTACACATACATTTTCATATGGGAGGGGATTTTAGATTGTAGAATCTCCTCGTTGGTTACAAGCTAGATTGTAGATATCCTTAGACTGATTCTAGAGCCAGGATCTGAGTTCAAAATCCAGCTATGCCTCCATTTCTTCATCTGTAAATTTGGGTTAATTATAGGATCTACCTCATTGGTGATATTTTGAGGATTGAGTGAATGAATATTTGTAAACTGTCTCACCAGTGTATGGCACCTAGTAAATACTAAGTGCTTCAAAATTATTAGTTTTTAAAAAAAATCAAACCAAAACCCCTGACATTTTCATTAGTGTTATTCATTTAAAAAAATATTAATTGTGAACACATTTCAAATATGGTATTGTTGCCAATTACTCTGGATCCTTGTTATGAACAAAACTATTTTATAGATATGGGCGTGTAGTCCATCCAGTAAGAGCATGAAATGAAGAGAAATTCCAGGATTTCAGCACGAAATTACTACCCAGGGTCAAAAACATATCAAGTTTCTATGATTAGATTATTCTGCCCTTGCAGACACATCTTCCCATATAAGAAAGCCGGATCAAAACCGAAAGGTTGCTTGGTGGTCTTCTCATCAGAACAGGGAGAGTTGAATGAACCAAAAGTTTAAGGATATCAGGACATTGAAGCCTGCAGCATCTCTGTCACCAGAGATGGTCATACCAACATCTCCTGGACAGTATTTTAATAAATCCGAGTCACACTTCTTAGCGGATCCTTTCTCGTGCTTTTCTGGTTGACCAATCCCTTGGAGTCAGTATTTTTTCATAATCTGGGTGCCTTTGTTCAAGCCACTTCAGGTTTCCTCTGAACTTTTGTTGGCTTGGGAGCATTCTTTCTCTCCATTGCAATTTTGCAAAGCTCTTTTCTGACCCACTATGTATTTATTTCAAAGCTTAATTCTTCAGAGCCTTTTCTTATTTTCAAGTTCCTAAAAAAGAATTCTCACTTTCTAATGCCTGTTTAACATTGGGTAAGCAATTAAGCAATAGGCATGTAAAACCTAATTGAATTTTGAAATATTTAAAAGAATGTGACTGACCAGAAAAGTCTCAAGTTACGCCTATTTTCCAATTTAGCAAAATATTATTATTAAAAGTTGCATTAAAATAAGCCAGCAGGAGTGAGCAACTAATATACTCTTTTATGCCAGTTTCTACCATTGTCCTGCCTTTATGCAATAGAGTTTGTTCTCAAAAGATGATCAGCAATAACTTGCTTTCCTGGACAGATTTCAGACACAGCATAACTAACATCTCCCTTTCCGGTGGGCTTTTCCAGGTGGGACGGGAATCCTGTATCCAAAAAATGGAGCTCAGTGGTTTGCGTCATATTTACATATTTGCAAATTGCTTTGAGAAAAAAAGATAGCTGATATGCATGCTCTTGGCACACAGAATTGTCTGGTTTGCACTAAGCCTGCAATAAAAGTTGTTTAACTGATAAGCATCACTGAGTTAGAAATAAATGTGACAGCAAGAATATTCTATCTAAACATTTGTCTACTGTGCCATTTCATTTGGCTTAAACGTTCTCTTAGTATTCTGTTTCTCTCCTTGTTCATTGTCGATCTATACATCCTTCCCCCAAATTTATGATTTTTAAAATCTCCCCAGCCTTTTCCATTTTCATCCCTGGCACTTTGGATCAGAAAAAGTAGATCACTGTCTCATCTGGTAAATTATAGATGTAATGAACTGAAGTTGACAGTAAATAATAATGAGGGTACTGATTTCAGAATTTCTGGAAGGAAAGGCATGTTTGTAAAAACATCTTTAATTTAAACATACCTCAAAAATTAGAATAAAGCTGGGTAAAAGAAAGGTTTTTTCTTTCTTTCCCTTTTTTTAAATAGCCACATAGCAGTGCCATAAGCGTTAAAATTGGAGATATGTGGAATCACAAATCTATAAAATCTTGGAGTGTGAAGGGACTTCATGGCAATCTGGTGAACTTTCACAGTTTTGATTCTTGGGCCATCAAGGCTTTGCTTGAGTAGTTCAATGCTGAGAGTTTAATCCTGAGATGTGTCAATAAAATGCAACAGTCTTATCAATTAATACACACATTGCTGAAGATTTGAGATCTGGCGTCATTTTAAAGGAAAATTAAATGAGAACATGTCTGTGAAAATGGTTTATCAACCTTTAAAATCCAAACAAATATCAGATTTTAAAACTTATTCTAAGGACAAAACACCATGTTGCACCATCAATAATGGTAGCGTGAATGTAAGTGTAAAATATCACTTCCTCAACTAGGCTACAGTTTGTGGAATTAGAAGGGAACAGAGATCAGCCGCCTACTTCCCTCATTTTACAAATAGGGAAACAGAGCCAGAGGGGTGAAGGGATTTCTGGAGACCAAACACCTGGAAAATGTTAGGATCAACACACTTTGATGAGCCTTGATCTTTATACAGCTACTGTAAATTCATGATCAGAACTCCTTCAAGTAAGCTTTGAATTCTCCAGAGACTTGGAGTTGATATTTAAATAAAATCCAAGTACTGATAAATAGAAATTTATGGTTTTGTACCCCACATCTCTCTTTTTTTAAAAAAATAAATGTATTTATTTTTGGCTGCATTGAGTCTTTGTTGCTACGTGCAGGCTTTGTTTGCAGCGAGCAGGGGCTACTCTTCGTTGCAGTGAGCGGGCTTCTCATTGTGGTGGCTTCTCTTGTTGCGGAGCACAGGCTCTAGGCACGCTGACTTCAGTAGATGTGGTGCTCAGTCCACCCCCACCCCCCATCTAGGTCATCACAAAGCACTGAGCTGAGCTCCCTATGCTATACAGTAGGTTCCCACTAGCCATCTGTTTTACACATGGTAGTGTTTATATGTTAGTCCTAACCTCTCAGTTCATCCCACCCTCCCCTTCCTGCCCTGTGTCCACCCTCATGTTCTCTACATCTGAGTCTCTATTCCTGCCTTCACAGGCTCATTTGGTCCGCGGCATGTGGGATCTTCCCGGACCAGGGATTGAACCCGTGTCCCCTGCATTGGCAGGTGGATTCTTAACCACTGCGCCACCAGGGAGGTCCCACATCTCTTAAATAAAACCTTAACCTAATTAAAAATTAGAACTTTTTTTTTCTTTCTAGATTCATTTTTTATTGGAGTATAATTGCTTTACAATGTTGTGTTAGTTTCTGCTGTACAATAAAGTGAATCAGCTATATGTATACCTATGTCCCC
>NW_020172982.1:3852580-3858124 GCF_003031525.2 Neophocaena asiaeorientalis asiaeorientalis | reverse complement strand
AGCACTGAGCTGAGCTCCCTATGCTATACAGTAGGTTCCCACTAGCCATCTGTTTTACACATGGTAGTGTTTATATGTTAGTCCTAACCTCTCAGTTCATCCCACCCTCCCCTTCCTGCCCTGTGTCCACCCTCATGTTCTCTACATCTGAGTCTCTATTCCTGCCTTGCAAATACGTTCATCTGTACCATTTTTCTAGATTTCACATATATGTGTTAATATACGATATTTGTTTTTCTCTTTCTGACTTACTTCACTCTGTATGACAGACTCTAGGTTCATCCACATCTCTACAAATGACCCAATTTCTTTCCTTGTTATGGCTTGTTATTCCATTGTTTATATGTACCACATCTTTATCCATTCCTCTGTCTATGGCCGTTTAGGTTGCTTCCATATCTAGGTTATTGTAAATAGTGCTGCCAAGAACATAGGGGTGCATGTGTCTCTCTGAATTAGTTTTGCCTGGGTATATGCCCAGAAGTGGGATTGCTGGATCATATGGTAATTCTATTTTTAGTCTTTTAAGGAACCTCCATACTGTTCTCCATAGTGGCTGTATTAATTTACATTCCCACCAGCAGTGCAAGAGGGTTCCCTTTCCTCCACACCCTCTCCAGCATTTGTTGTTTGTAGATTTTCTGATGATGCCCATTCTAGCTGGTGTGAGGTGATACCTCATTGTAGTTTTGATTTGCATTTCTCTAATAATTAGTGATGCTGAGCAGCTTTTCATGTGCTTCTTGGCCATCTACATGTCTTCTTTGGAGAAATGTCTATTTAGGTCTTCTGCCCATTTTTGGATCGGGTTGTTTGTTTTTTGATATTGAGCTGCCTGAGCTGTTTTTAATTAACATTTTTATTTTAAAAGCTAAATATAAAAGATGTGAAATATGTATTTTGTTGAAAACTGAATTAAAAAAAAGAAACTAAAGCTACAAAGAAGGTGAAAACAGTTACTAAAAGTCCTAAGACCTAATACTTTGCTAAATTTAAAAGCAACATTTTAAGGGAGAATTAAAGTTTATTTTCCTACTGCTAAAACTATTTTTAATGAAAATATATCAATGTGAAATATAAATACACTTTTAAAGAATCTTTTAATTTTAGGAAGATTCCTTGTTATTAAATCATTTCATTCTCTGGAGATCAAAGCACTTGAAAAGAGCAAAATCCATTGTCTTACCTTTAAAAGGATTTAATTTTAATTACCCTAGAGAGATGAAAATCTATTTCAAAAAGGCCAACCAATAAGCTTCCTTTTTAAATGAGTAAATACTCGGTATCACCTAAATTTTTCATGCTGTAGTTTAAACTCATGTATTATTGCTCTTTCATTAATAGAAATGGACAGAAGCTGAAAACCACCTTCAATTTAATAATATTACTTTATGTATTTTAAGACTGTTATTAAGGTTCTTCTTAGTCATCTTTTTATATCTAAGAAACCTAATTTCTTGTCATTTAAATGTATAATCTACTGTCTACCATTTAATGATCTTTCACATTTCTTCTTAGACCTGAATTCATATCTATTATGTATCTATTTGGAGTTTAAATATGAATATAACACATTTGAGAAACATGAGTATAAGGAAATCTTTTCTAAACCCTTCTACATATAAAAATCTCTATTATATAGTTATTTTCTGACTTAAATTTACCACCCTGCATTACCTTTTTATTTATAATAACTGCTATAATTTAACAATGTCATTTTCAAATTTGATTGTTTTTACAGGGTCTAGAATTACTGAGTTCTGCAAACTTAATTAACCATCTTCAAGCTTATCATTCAGATGATAGAAAAGTTAAATGGTACTATAGTGAAAAATGACTAATGCATTGTTTCTTGTTTTTTGGAATACGTTTATACTTTTCTCTAAGTCAAACCTGATATATTGGACAATGTATCTAGTATAGAAAATAGGTTTTTATCTTATATGGCAAATTTGAACAATTCTTGGATTCTTAGAGTGATGTGTTGAGTATGTGAAACTCAATTCAGGCTCTGAAGGAAAGGGTGTCGTGATTGATTAGTGATGTCCGCCAGGGATGTACATCGGGTGATTTAAATCTTTATGGGGAAAATAATTAATTTATTTTTTAATCTATTTTATTCTAATATGCTTTACATATCTGAGGTTAGGGATACAGCTGGGATGTTTTAAACCATTAAAAAAAAAGAGTTAAACCATTTTTAAAAGGTTAGGTGGTAAGTTGTCTGGAACTTTTTAAAAAAATTTTTTTGCGGTACGCGGGCCTCTCACTGCTGTGGCCTCTCCCGTTGTGGAGCACAGGCTCCGGACGCGCAGGCCCAGCGGCCATGGCTCACGGGCCCAGCCGCTCCGCGGCATGTGGGATCTTCCCGGACCGGGGCACGAACCCGCGTCCCCCGCATCGGCAGGCGGACTCTCAACCACTGCGCCACCAGGGAAACCCTGGAACTTTTTCTTGGTGAGCAAATACATTGCCTTGGAAATTTAGGTCAATTCCCAATTTTACTATTAATACCAAAGAGTTCACTGGTGTATTAGTTTTTTATTGCTGCATGACTTTATACATTATCACAGCAAACATAATGGCTAAAAACAACACAGATTTATTATCTCATAGCTTCTGAAGATCAGGCGTCCAGACATTGCTAATCTGGGTCCTCTGGGCCCTCTGCCTGCTTGCAGTTGATGAACAAAAAGAGAAAGTTAAACAAAGTATCATTTGGGTAGCTAGTTAAAATGCTGTGACTCAGAGTCAGATTACTCAGTGACATACCAGTTACTTTGTGTGGGTTTAAGAGTTTTGGAGCAAAGTGGCTCTAAACAAAACACATCATCTGAGCGCATAGGGCAAATAGGTATGTGAAATACTGAATAAGAAAGGGAGGTTGTGGCAGACCTTTTACTTCTTTTAGTCTTCTAGAAGTTGATTACCAAGGTATCAGCCTGGGCTGTGGTCTCATCTAAGGTTTGGCTGGGGAAGGAACCCCCGCCTCAATCATATAGTTGTTGGTAGCATTCAGCTGCTTTTGATGGCTTCAGTTTATTCTTGGATGTTGGCCAGAGACTACCCTAAGCTCCCTGCCAACTGGTCCTCTCCATGAGGAAGCTCATGACATTCAGCTTGCTCTTTCAAAGCTAGCGAGGGAGAGTCTCTCCTCACAAAATAGGCATTACAGTCTCGTGTAACATAATCATGCCCCTTAAGCACATACATCCCATCATCTCTACCATATTCTATTTGTAGAAGCAAGTTACAGGTTCTCCAGGGGAATCAGCTCTGCAAGGATCTGACTACCATGAGGTAGAAATACTAGGGACCATCATATGGTATGTCTGCTCCAGCTGGAATGAATACATTTTTCAGGGAGCTTTCTCTTAATATGAGAAAATATTCTCCAACAGCCTGAAGATACTCTGTATCATCAATTGCATCTGCTCTAATCCTCTGATACTGAGAGGGAGAGAAAATGTGAAAGGAAACATGGAACTTAGAGTGATTATTTCGTTCTTAAGTATGCTTATGGAAAAAACTGGACGTGTAATACCATGAGTAAATGTATATATTAGAAAAAGACTAAGCAGGGACAAAAGCTGAAATCACTAAAATGTCAAAATATATTTTAAGAAGACAGAGTCCATGGGGGAAAAAAAAAGAAGAAGAAGAAATCCTGGGCTCTAAGCACCAAGAATGAGAGAAAGCAAAGCTGTTTCTTAAAAGAAGTGAACAACTTAGCCATCCAAATGCTGAATTGGCAACCCCAAGTGTTAGTCACAATAAACATCACAGTTTTACTCTTCCTTGGTGGGTAATTGATCACCAAAAGTCCAAAAAAAAAAAAAGTCAATCCAAAGTCAATATAACCAAGAGATATTTTCACCCTCAGACTCCACGGAGAACTAGGATATTTGCTTATGGGGTGTGTTAATATCCTAAGCGTCTACAAGAGTGCTGGACACAGAGGAGATGCTTAAACTGTGTCTGTCCAATCACTTTTTGGTGATTCCTTGACATTACTTTCACCAGAGACAAGCCAAAACAATCTCTCTCTAACTTAGGTCTTCAGAAGTTTTTCTGGAGCAGACCACTCTTAAGTTTATACAAGCCGTTGTAGTTGCAAAGTAGGGTACAGATGAAAGCACAAAGAAATTCGGTGCATTCTCAAGAGAACAGGGTTAATATTTAAAGCAGCTTTGTTAAAAATATGGCCTGAGAACTCAAGAGCTCCTAATTCATTTTCAACATCCCTGCTAGGATGGGAGGGATGCTGGGTGGCAAAATTCTAGGGGGTCACGTGTTGCCAAGGGCGCCCTGAAGACATGACTGATTCAAGAAGAGATTCCCCAAAATAAGAAAAACAGGTCAGAATATAGGAAACTATTTGCACCTTGTTTGTAAAGAATAATAAGAATAATACGTTTTTTTAAATAGGACTTTGAAACTTTGAGGGATAACATTAATTACACTGAAATGTGAGCTATATCTGACCTATTACTGAATATAGGTTCTAATTGAAGAATGACCTTACAAAATAATTACCTTTGTTTTTATTTTTAAGATTAAACTATGAGCTCCAGTTTTGTATCAAAGATATACTAGCCATGATTTTATGATGAGTCTATTAAAGAGTAAGGTAAAATTTTCTTTATCTGAGGTTTCAAAATAGAAGTTCTGATTCTGAGTTTATAGTACCGAAAGCGTGCTCTTTGAATAAGGGAAAGGAATACTTTTAAAAGTTTCGTTCTATATTTGTTCCTGCCACTCCCGGTTTAATTTTGTATGTGGATCCTTGACTATTTAGTAAGAGTTCCATCAGCTTTTGAAAACCATAATCTTACCGAGACTGACAAATAAAAATAAGTAATAAAAAAAATAAGTAATAAAAATAAGTTGAAATACTAACCGTTAATCTTGATTTGTCTCATGTAATCTTCTGTAATATTATTTTCGTATTATAAAAGTAAGATATTACTAATTTAAATATCCGCATTTTTAAAGTTTCTAAGTGATATTTAAGTCAAGAGGCTATATAAGAAAGAGTTGCTGCTTATTAATAAAACCTTATGATAATATAGGATGTTTGATTTAGTTTGTCAGCTTTTCTATGACTTTCCTCCAATTTATCTTGTCTTTTTTTTTGTAGGTGTATTTCGGTGAATTAACACAGAATTCATTAGCTGTACTATATATACATGCCACTGAAGCTGAATATTATATATATATATATAAATATGTGTATGCATCAGATATTTACAAAATTACAATAATGCTATTTTTATGCCTAGTGTTATGGGATTCTCCTAATACTGTCGTTTTAATTTTAAATTCATACTGCACTCTAGTGGAGAATGAGATCAATGCAAAATTTTTCTTATGTTGGTACTTTATAGTGCTAATTATGGATTATTTACACTTTAAAAAGTGAAATGTATAAGAGTGTTGTGATCTATAATTTACTCAAAGGTGAGATGGTATAATTTAAATATTCCATATAATATATAATATTTAACCTTATAATACATATTAGTTTTTCTCTAAATTGGTTTT
>NW_020172982.1:3815495-3852422 GCF_003031525.2 Neophocaena asiaeorientalis asiaeorientalis | reverse complement strand
GTGCCCCGCAACGGGAGAGGCCACAACAATGAGAGGCCCCCGTACCACACACACACACACAAAAAAAAAAAAAACCGAAAAAAAACAAACTGCAGTCTTAAAAGTAGAGGAAAATTCACTAATGAAACAGTTCATTTGATTTCTCACAGTGTATTTGGCATATATATATATATATATATATTTATACATTTGTATATATGGATATAATTTATACCATGCGGATGCTAATATAAGGAAATATAGAATAAAAGTTAATCCCTCATTTTTTCTAACTAGAAGACAAAAGAGTAGCCAATTTTCTTCCATAAGTTTGAAAAATGAGGATTAGATTTTAAAATATTGGCTTGTAACATTTCATTTTTGATCTTAATTTCATTCAGCAAGTTTATTTAAACTCTGTGGAGGAACCTTTGGCAACAGTATCTTTGTCACCACTAGAACCACCTTTCAAATACCTAGCAGTTTTCTCATTTTTTTCTAAGTTATCTCAAATTAAATTAGTGCTTTTGAAATCCATTTATGGTGTTGTCTCTGGAAATTTTATTCCAAGTAACCAGTATGGAATCACGTACCAGTAGTACATATTTTTTTCTGTTTCACTCCATAAATGCTTATTAAGGATCTCCACAACCTTTTTCTAATTTTTAAGATCACCTTTGAAAGGTTTCTCCAAAATATCTTACAGTTGCAGTTGTGAGATCATACCCTCATAAATAATGACTGAATCTTTGTTACATTGTATACTTTCTTTTTTATTGAGCCAGTCGAGAAAAGTTTCATGAGAACTACAAACTCTATAAGAATTTGTACAGATTATACATAGTACAACTTCCCTTTAGTGGAATGGTCTAGATTGATGTGTCCTCCCCAGACATTATTTTTTTTTATAGTAAATTAACTGAGAGAGCTCTTTATATTAGACTCTGTAAGGCATTCAATATTAGTAGATTCTGCTTTTCAGAGAGAGAATTTTTGAGAACAAATGTTGTCATGCATTTGGGCGATATTTAGACTTTGACTTTGATTTTCTGAAAGAAATTGGCTTCAGGGAGTTCCCTGGTGGCGCAGTGGATAAGACTCTGCACTCCCAATATAGGGGGCCTGGGTTGGATCCCTGGTCAGGGAACTAGATCCCACATGCATGCTGCAACTAAGGAGCCCGCACGCTACAACTAATGAGCCCTCATGCCACAACTAAGGAGCCTGTGGGCCACAACTAAGACCCAGCACAACCAAATTAATTAATTAATTTTAAAGAAAGAAATTGACTTTGAAAGAAATAGCCAAAATTTATCACTTGCCACCCTCTGTATAAATACTATTAAAACTCAAAGGATTAAAACATCTTATCAAATGAACTTATAATTTCGTATTTTTACTAAATAGTTGGTAGTCATCTACTTAAACTAGTCATTTTCCAACTGTATCACCATGAAAAATCTACAGTTCAAATTTTTATTTTCATCTAGTTGAAAAATGACTCTTAGATGTACTTGCAGACCAAGATTTTTAAGGGATTTCTTGTTTAGTATTGGTTCTGCCACCACTTATGGAACAAGCCTGTGCTAAATGTGTTCTACACTTATAAGTCCCTGTCTTCCTCATTTAAAAATATTCTATGGCAAGAGAAAGCATTGCAAAACCCAGAATATTTTAGTTTAGTTTACTTATGCTGTTTACAGTTGTATGCCTTTATAGGTCATGTGAGAAATCCTTTTTAAAATATGGTTTACTGAGCTCTAAACTGCCTGTTGGCCGATGTCATATATTGTCATTTCATTGTCAGTACAAATTATTGTAGAACCTCAAGATTCTTGGAAATCTTAGATTTTGACAAGGGAGCAAATCCAAGAACAAGGGATAAAACCAATCATGGGCAAAACAGTGGAACCTGGCTTGTTAACTTTGAAATAAAACATTGAAAGTATTTGTAAGGAAAGTTTTCCATTCAATAAAATCAGGTTTGGTTGTCAGCTAGTATACACTCCTTTAAACACTTCTGATTTTGTGTTCATATTGATTGTTGTGATAGGGTTGAAATACTAACCAAAAATGAGGTTTATGAATTCTTAATTATATGGAGAGTGGTTGGATAACACTGTGTGTGTGTGTGTGTGTGTGTGTGTGTGTGTGTGTGTGTGAGAAAAGGGCTCATCCTTCATCTTCATAGGAACCGATCGTTATTACACACGGGGACTCAGTGGAGGTATGTTAGATTCTTTGTTAATGAGTTGGCTGGTTAGTTATTTGCTGTCAAAGTTGATTTAGAGAAAATGCCTTGAAGCCATAGTCCATATTGGATTTCCCACCCTTTCCTTTCTGCGTTGAATTTACCTCCAAGTCACGTGCAGGGCAGCTTGAGAAACCAGGGTTGTGAAGCCTTGACACTTTATGTTGTATTTGGAAACTGAGAAGATAAGAGAATGTACTTTTAAGCCAGTTTGAAGTACAGGGTCAGGATGGCAGGACCCACGCAAGGCAGTGGTCCTTCCCCTTCCCCTCACACTTTACTTTTCCTGTTGTGGAGATGAATGAGCAAAGGATGAAGAGAAGAGAAGCTTCAGTCTTAGTTCTTTCCCAGAGTACAGAAGCTCCAAAGAAATTTCCGTTGTATTGGTCAAGGAAAGAGATAGACAATGGTCCTGAACTAGTCCCTAACTCTTTTTTTTTTCAATTTAAATAAACTTTTTATTTCAGAATAGTTCTGGATTTGCAGAAAAGTTCCCAAGTTAGTAGAGTTCTGTAAAACCCACCCACCTACTTTTCTTTACTGTTGACAGATTGGTCTGGTGCATTTGTCACAACTAACAGACCAGTAATAGAACAGTAATGTTACTGGGACTCTATACTTTATTTGGACTTTATTAGGGTTTTTGACACCAATGTTTTTGTTCTTTCCCAGGATCCCATCTATGACACCACATTATTTTCTATTTGTGCAGTCAGTTGTTTTTTTAAAATTTTTATTGAAATATATTTGATTTACAATGTGTTAATTTCAGGTGTACAGCGAAGTGATTCAGTTATATGTGAAAAACTATATATGTATACATATTCTTTTTTGTATTCTTTTCCATTGTATGTTATTACAAGATACTGAGGACAGTCCCCTGTGCTATACAGTAGATCCTTGTTGGTTATCTATTTTATATATAATAGCGTATTTTAATCCCAAACTCCTAATTTATCCCCCCTCCCCTTTCCCCTTTGGTAACCATATGCTTGTTTTCTGTGTAGGATACCAACTTTTATTTAGTCCTGATATTTCCTTAGGGTCCTCTGGGCTGTGATAATTTCTGACTTTCCTTGTTTTTAATGACCTCGACGGTTTTCGGGAGAAATGGTCAGATCTTTTGTAGAATGTCCCGCATCTTGGGTTTGTCCGATGTTTCTCTCACGGCTTGACTTGGGTTGTGTGTTTTTCTGAGGAAGACCACAGAGGTGAAATGCCATTCTCCACCCATCATATCAAAGATGCTGGTCATTACCATGATGTATCACTGTTGTTAGCTTTAGTTACACAGCTTAGGCCGTGTTTGTCAGGCTTCTCCATTGCAGAGTGACTTTTTCTTCTCCTTCCACACTGTGCTGTTTGGAAGCAAGTCACTAGACATGTAGCCTACACTTAAGGAATTGGGAGTCATACCCCAGCCCTCCTTGAGGAAGGAGCATCTATTTAATGATTGGGGATACTCCTATATGGGAGGTTTGTATCTTCTTCCCCATTTAATGTTTTTTAATCAGTATGTACTCACTGATATATATTTTATATTTTGGGTTATAATCCAATACTATATTTAGTTATTTAGCTGTGTTCACGGGGAGCTCCTTCAGTTCACTCCTGTGTCTCTTCCCCATCTTTTAATTATTAATCAGTTGGGTTACACCAAGCTTAGGGTTCACCAGGGGTATAACCTGTTACCCAGGGATGAGGTGGGAAAGAGAATATCAGCACTTTTTCTTTTTCTTTTTTCATCTTTATTAGAATATAATTGCTTTACAATGTTGTGTTAGTTTCTGCTGTACAACACAGTGAATCGGTTATATGTATGTGTGTGTATGTTAAAAAAAAAAAAAATGGTACTGATAAACCTAGTTGCAGGGCAGGAATAAAGAGGCAGACATAGAGAATGGACTTGAAGATCAGCAGTTTTTAGGACAACCTTCATACCAAAAGCTGGTGCTTTGGTACAAGTGATGAAGTTTCAGTTTTTATCTCAGAAGGCTCTAAAGTGGGTCAAAACAATGCACTAGAAATCAAATTCAACAAGCATGTTGCCTCCTAGGGAAAGAAAATATTGTTTCCAGTTTTATTTTTCTCAAGTTATGCTCAGGTACAGTGTTTAATATGGATGATCAAAGATAAGTTCTCGATATATGCCACCTTTTAATTATTTCTATGAATCCGTAGCAGCAAATTCAGCTCCACATCTACAAAATTAAAAAAATATATACAGACAAATACCTGATTCCTACAGTAATCATTCCTGTGGTAATCCTAGTGTTTAAACCTTTTACGTGATGCCGTGTGGATCCACATTGTTGTGTGAAGCAACAGACTTTCCTAGCATTTTAGTGGTTCTGGGCATGGAGGTTAGGTGGGGGAAAAAAAAAGATAAATTGATAAAATATTTTGGGTTTCAATCCAGTTGCCAAGAGCCTGTGGATGGTGACCACTAAAGTTTTTCTCAATGCATCTTAAATGAGCAAAATTTCCTTTCCAGCATTTAAATGATACTTTTACCATATTAGGAGTAAAATAGTAAAAATTACTCATTCATATTGCTTCCTATTTCAGAGAGTACCATTGGAAATAACGGCAGTTTTCTTTCAAAATCTGTACATGTTTTGTAATGTCACACCCGGCTACAAGAGTTAATTTGAAATTCCGTTTTTCCTTTAAGAGTTTTTATCCTTGCCCCTCTCCCTCCCAGTGCAAAATTAATTTTGACTCAGGTGGTATAGTTGTCACTTTCTTTTGTGATAAGGGAACTCCTCACATGTAAGCAAATAAATCTTATAGCCTTGGAAGGAAGTTTCTTCTCCAGCACTTTCCATGCTAAATCGTTGGCCAACATTCTTATTTTATAGGTCAAGATGGAAATAATCAAGGAAGAAACTGTTTCTCTCCAAACATATGCATGTATTTCTCAAAAATGTTGTGTCACAAGGACTCGTGTACTGGGATTGTCTGTGTAGTTTGACCTAGTTCTGATAAACATAAACCCTTCATTCAGTAGGTTAGTACAAGCTCTTTTTTGGGCTTATTTCTTTCAAATATATTGATTTATTTTTTCATAATAAATGTAATAAGGGGTCATTAGGTACCATTTTGAAAATATGGAAAAAATGAAGGGGAAAAAAGCCAACTCTAATCTCATCATTCAGAATCAATGACTACTAATATTTTTCCTAAGTCTTATTTGTGTTTTACATAGTTGTAAACATATTATGTGTAAATTTATATCTTGTGTTTGTTTTTCACTTGTATAGAAATAATTTCTCATGTTATATAATTTTCCCTATCTGTTTTTATTGCCTATAGGACCTCACAGTGATTAAATGCACCTTCATTTAATCATTTTCATTACTTAATGATATTTGAGATAAAAGATTTTAAAAATACAAATTAACTCTAGAAAAAAAGAAGTTTTGAAACATTCTGAATACAACCTGTAGTAAATACCTAAATTGCTTTATTTATATGAAATAAAAAAAGCTAATAAATATAGTTATATACTTTCCTTTAACTAAAATTATGTGATAATTTTACAAAGCCTCTAAATTTTCTTTTCTTTTCTTTCTTTCTTTATTTTTTTGGCTGTGTTGGGTCTTCGTTGCTGCATGCCGGCTTTCTCTAGTTGTGGCGAGCGGGGGCTACCCCTTGTTGCGGTGCACGGGCTTCTCTTTGCAGTGGCTTCTCTTGTTGCGGAGCACGGGCTCTAAGCACGTGGGCTTCAGTAGTTGCGGCTCGCAGGCTCAGTAGTTGTGGCTTGTGGGCTCTAGAGCGCAGACTCAGTAGTTGTGGCACACAGGCTTAGTTGCTCCGTGGCATGTGGGATCTTCCCGGACCAGGGGTCGAACCCATGTCCCCTGAAGTGGCAGGCGATTCTCAACCACTGTGCCACCAGGGAAGTCCCCAAATTTTCTTTTAAATATGACCACTCAAACTGTGTATTTAATATTATTCTAATAGCGGCCACCTGAGTAAGAAAGATAAAGTTTCCTTTTTAAAAAGAGGTTAGTGTATTTTAAATAAATTAGTCCACCAAAAAGCATGAATTATATACTTAAAAGCTTTTACTCTCTTTAAAAATTGGATACTTCAATATCCATTAAGAGATTCAAGTATTAGGTGTTTAGCTTGAGTCAGTAGTTAGATTTTCTTTCATCATTTACTGACAAACTACTTACACGTTGTCAAAATTATTTTGGCATTTGTTATCTCGTTTGCCTGATACCAAAGCCCATGTTCTTCCCATCATTGTCAGTAAGTTTTGTAATGGCAGGACCACGCTAGTCTTGTCTTGCCCTGCCCATCAGTTTTTCTCCAGCATCAAGGAGAGTGCCTGCCACCCAGTAGGCAGTTAATAAATGCATGTTAAAATAATGATTGTTCTCCTCTGCTAATATTTCCAAAGACTATGAAAAGATCTTTGAAGAATCTGGAAAATTGGAATGGAAAATCATATCTAGACTGTAAAAGTTATGCAGAGTCCTGTTAGTAAAAGCACAGAAAAATCTTAGAAAGGAGCCAGTATTCTTTTAGGTGATTTATACATAAACAGTAAAATATGTATTGCAATGGTTGCTTTAATTATTACCATCTCAAGGTCAGAGATTCTGCACTTGTCAATTGCCCATTTCTCTTAGATTTGAGCATACAAAGCTTATATTTATCCAAAAATAATGTATTCCAAAATAATCCTTAGATCTGTCACACTTTTCTTGCACCCTGAGTATGAAGGTATCTTGGATATTCAGAACCTCTTATGTATTTGAGGTACAAAACATACATTTGTAGGTACTGGAACAATTTTAGCTTTTTTATATATGTAGGATGTGTCCATCCAAAGGTAAGTGATTTTACTTAGTTGGTAAGGAATATGAAAATAAGATAATTTTATTTAGTTGTTGAAATCAAAAGGGAAATACCTAATACATTAATACTTAGTAAAGAGCATGGTAATTAAGAGCTTGTGATAATGAAGATAAATAAAACCTAATGCTGATCCCAAAGATACCACTTATTAGGTGTGTGACCCTAGGTGAGTTATTTAAACACTCTAAACCTTAGTTTCTTTAGTTATGAAACAGAAAAAACTATAATTTATTCATTGTTTCCTTTTCCATCGTTATGATGGTTAAATGAGATAATGCATGTTAACCATTTGTCATTTAACACGGCATTTAACACAGTGTTTGACATAGAAGAAACAAACTGGGGCTTCCCTGGTGGTGCAGTGGTTGAGAGTCCGCCTGCCGATGCAGGGGACACGGGTTCGTGCCCCGGTCCGGGAAGATCCCACATGCCGCGGAGCGGCTGGGCCCATGAGCCATGGCTGCTGAGCCTGCGCGTCCGGAGCCTGTGCTCCGCAACGGGAGAGGCCACAGCAGTGAGAGGCCCGCGTACAGCAAAAAAAACAAAAAACAAACAAACAAAACGAAAAAAAAGAAGCAAAGTGAAACATTTGCCATTTGTATCCGAAGAAAGATATAAAGATGTAATGTATAGTGTGAAAGCAGCCTATTAAAATGGGACGAAGTGGAAATTTTGAATTCTAAGTGTCTAGGACAATGCTTATTTGCTACTCGATTTAATAAGGAATCTTTTCGTTTATTTTAAATTTTTATTTGTATTTATTAATTTTTTTCTATTGAAGTACAGTTGATTTACAATGTTGTATTAGTTTCAGGTGTACAGCAAAGTGATTCAGATATATAACACGCATATATATATGTTCTTTTTCTGATTCTTTTCTGTTATAGTTTATCACAGGATATTGAATATACTTCCCTGTGCTGTACAGTAGGACCTTGTTGTTTATTTTATATAGAGTAGTGTGTATCTGTTAATCCCAAACTCCTAATTGATCCCTCCCCCTCCTTTCCCTTCTGGTAACCATAAGATTATTTTCTATGTGTGAGTTTATTTCTGTTTTGTAAATAAGTTCATTTGTATCATTATTTTAGATTCCACATGTAAGTGATATTCTATGATATTTGTCTTCCTCTGACTTACTTCGCTTAGTATGATAATCTGTAGGTCCAGCCATGTTGCTGCAATTGGCAGTATTTTATCGCTGTTTATGGCTGAATATTATTCCATTGTGTGTGTGTGTGTGTATTTAGTGCTCCTGCACTGTTGGTGGAAGTGTAAATTTGTACAGCTGCTAAGGAGAACAGTATGGAGATTCCTTTAAAAACAAAAAAATAAAGTTACCATATAATCCAGCAATCCCATTTCTGGGCATATATCCAGAAAAGACGAAAACTCCAATTCAAAAAGGTACAACCCAAATGTTCATAGGAATCCAGGAATCTTGATTGGCTTGTTCATAACTTTCTTTGCCCCCCTAGCTTCTGCATGTGCACAAGATGGAGAGAGCGAGGCTGAGTTTCTACCTGATGACTTTGAAGAAAAACCAGAAAGAGGAAAGAAACATAACAATTTCACTTTGTGCAACGTGTGTAACATTCAGCTGAATTCGGCCGCTCAAGCCCAAATCCACTACAATGGCAAATCACATCAAAAAAGATTAAAACAACTCAGCAATGGCATGGTGAAAAGCGACAATGGTAAGTGTTTCTAAAGATATGTTCTCAGTTTTACATCATCAAGTTATTTGTGTACCTGCAGATGGGGAAGTAACAGAATAGAGTAATCTGTGTTTTTAAAACCAGGAAAAACATTAAATAAAAGCTTAGTAGGTTAAAATAAAGAATATCTCACAGGTTTTTGAGAGAGAAGGGGAAATTTATTTGTTGTCTATGCTTAAATTTATTAGGATTGTGATCAAGACCCACCAGGACATTTATGGTAATTTGAAAAAGTTGACATTAGGTTTTCTTGATGTTTGACTTTAATATAGTTATTTGGAAATGGGCATTCTTTTACATTTTATATAAAACAATGCTTTTTATGTTTGTTTTGTGCATGTTGGGGCTTCAGTTGGTTAGTAAGACTGCAATTGATTTAAAAAAAATACTTATCTTTTCGGGTAGGTGTTTTAACCAATAAAATATAATCTGTTAGTATGTACAGATTGTTTAAATTTGCTGGTGAAAATTCATGGTTTGCTTAATCACTTTAGACTGCTTTTTGAAAGTATAAGTTGAATTTAGGAGTAAGCAGATTTTTAAAATAGCACACATATACTTTTGGAAAAGAAGGGAAGGTTATTAGAAAAAGCATGGAGTGGTGAGGGAGGGAAGGGTGGAATTCTGCCGCAGGACGTAGGGGAGCTGAAACAATAGCAACTCCAAAGAGTTACAGTATTGTGGTCTGGTTGGACGTTTCATGTTTCATCGATAAGGTATATTTTATCTAAATTTTAATGACATTTAAAAATGAGACTGAATTTTGATCTGTTCCAGTATTTGAGATCGAAGACAAATATAATTTCGCAGTTTGCTTCAAGGAAATTATTTCTACCTTGCTTTGTAGTTTTTACTATGAATGAACTGGAATATTCTAACAGAAAGGACTCCTTGTTTCTCTTTTGTATGTCAAATCGTTAATCATGGATCTTATCAGTCAAAAAGATGTAAAAAATAAAGATAGTCACCAGAAAGTAAATAAGAACTACTAAATTCCGTAGACCCAAGATGAACTAGTGAGGCAAATGTACTTATTAAATCATGTCTAAAAATATGGATTTCACAGTCTCTATTTTGAATCTCCTAAGGAAAATCTTTTCCCTGTCATTGATATTTAAGTAAAATCATCTTAAGTACAGCATGATTCAATTTCAAGTTGTTTTTCTTTAAGTTGGTGTTGGTGGGGAAGCAGGATCTGGCCTCTTTCCCTGACACTGAATTAAATCTCAGAGACAGTTTCGGGTGAAGTAGGAAAGAATAGCTTTATTGCTTTGCCAGGAGAAGGGGGACACAGAGGGCTAATGTCCTCAAGACTGTGTGCCCTGCCCTGGAGGGGGTCATGAGGAGTCTTATGGTGTTCAAGGAGCAGGCGTGATCAGCTCGTGATCTTTCTTCTGATTGGTTGGTGGGGAGGTAAGTGGGCGTCAGCATCATCAACCTTCTGGTTCCAACCTTCTGGGGTCTCCGTGCTTGTGGGCAGCAGACAGTTAACTTCTCCCACCTGGTGGGGGTTTCAGTATCTGCAAAACAGCTCAAAGATATTGTGACGTGTATCCCTTAAGGGGGGAACCAGGACCCTGCCCCAGGGCTGCACTGTTGTTTCTTGACTCCACCACCCTTGTCTCTGCATCCCCTCCCTTCCCTGATTAGCAACCGTTTGAACCTGCTTGTTTGGGACTCATGGAAGGTCATGGAGGCTGAATGAAGCCTATTTCTTGTAATCAAGATATGAGGGACACAGAAAGGCTTTTGCGCCCAGGAGCCCTACAAGGTCCTGCTCAGTTTCAGTGGTGCTAATGGTGTCAGCTTTGGTGTTTTATTTCACTTACCTTGATATTTACAAACCTCTTCAGAGAAGCAATAAATTACATCGCAGAAAGAAACTCAAGAGACATGCCTGGTTTAGAAATTCATATCAGAGCTAGTCTCAGACGAAATTTAGGATGGTCAGCAACTTTCAAATCATAATACTAGGAATGATTCTCCTCAAATCAAATATTTTAAAGTAATTACATCAGTGCATGTATTGTGGGCTAGCGTTATACGAAAGGCTTTATGTACATCTTCTTATTTAGTTTTTCCTCACAGCGAGAGAGATATTTCCATTATCTTCCTCTTACAGATGTGGAAATTGAGGATGCTGTCAATTGAATCCTGTACTGAAGGTCACCCAACTGTTAAATGGTCAAACTAGAAATCAAACTCAGGTGTTATTCATTAAATAGGTGCATTCTAAAGTATACTGTCTCCCCAACATTAATTTTCTGTAGAAACTGTGCCTTTCTTTATTCAAGGAGAAAAATTATTTTAAGAGAATATAAAAAATAAAATTCTATCAGATTCCCAACAATGCATTGATCGATATGGTGCTTAACAAATTTTAGTGCTACATTTTCGACACATATTATCTTTTCTAGGTTATTAGCGTTTATAAAAGTAATTAAAAATGAGGGCTTCCCTGGTGGCACAGTGGTGAAGAATCCACCTGCCAATGCAGGGGACATGGGTTTGAGCCCTGGTCTGGGAAGATCCCACATGCCGTGGAGCAACTAAGCCTGTGCGCCACAACTACTGAGCCCACATGCCACGACTACTGAAGCCCATGCACCTAGAGCCTGTGCTCCGCAACAAGAGAAGCCACTGCAATGAGAAACCCACACACCACAGCAAATAGTACCCCCCGCTCTGTGCAACTAGAGAAAGCCCGCGCACAGCAACGAAGACCCAATGCAGCCAAAACTAAATAAATAAATGTATTTTTAAAAATGATTATGAATTAACGGGAGCACTTGGTTTAGGTCATATTAGTTTGACCTGAAATCATACTTCAGAGGAGCCCTCACCACTAACTACAGGTGGATCTAACTATAGACAATCCACTCACAACTGAGTTAGTTGTGACTTTACATTAATATAGCAACATATTATTTCTTTTAAATATCCCTCCGTCCCCCAACTCTAAAAATGTACTTTTTCAGACCTGTTGGGAAAAAGAAAGGAGCCCAATTCTGAGCCTTATGTACTTATTAATTGTCGTTCCTTTACCTGCACAGAGACCAAGCTAAAGTCAGGAATTCTCAAGAATCATGGATCCTATAAGTTTTTAGTCGAGAGCAGTATCATTTTTAGTTTATCTAGAGAATGAAATGGGACAGAGAAGGAGATAGCCTTCTCCTTGAAGATGCACACACACACGTATGACTGCTGTGGACTTCTTCTACCTTTAGAAAACCAACTCAGTTTAGATTTCAAATGGGAAATATATACTATATATATATAATATATATCTATATATATTATTATAAATAATAAATAAAATTATAAATATATATAATGTTTATTATTAATATATATATATTCCCAAAAGATATATATATATTTTGACACATGTAGTGTCAAAAAAGGAATAAGATACTAGAGATATTTACCTAGATTCTTCCAACCTTATACGTTACTTGTTTTGAGGAATGCAAATAACATAAATAATAGAAATGGAACCAATTTTTATTATTATTCCTTGGAGATTGTCTACATGGGAAAAAAATATCACTTCAGTCCTGAATGACTGTAGAACATTGTATAATTGCATGCCTAGAGGCATATCCTAACGTATGAGAACAAGAATGAACCAGGGAGACACCACCCTATCAAAAATATGGTTTCTGTATTTCTGAGCCAAATGTGGCATTTCTCACGTCGCTTCTCATGTCATCCAGGGAAAATGATCTTCTGAAGATCACAGTGAAAAAATGTCATGTGTGCTAGTTAATTAGGAGGCCATGGTTCCCACAGGTGAGACTTAACTTCAGTTTTTGACAGTTGCTGCTCTCTTGGCAGAGGTAAAGTTACCCAGGACACGTGTCCACCGCTTGCATGTGTGCTGTCCCGAGACGCCCAGGTCCTTCCTGCCAGTAGGGAGTGTTGCCCGCTGAATTCCTCCTGAATTTGCTCCCTTACTGGAGCAAAACCTCCCAGCTTCTTGCCTCAGAAGGCCGTTCCGGCTTCAGATTTGCTGATGCCAGAGCTGCAATTCTATCAAGTCCAGCCCACCCTCCACCAGGTTCAGTTTCCTCCTGCCTCTCACTCAGTTCCTGATCCCTAATCCACCACTTGCCCCCGAAATCTTTCTCTCAGAGTCTGCCTGCTGGGAATCCAGCTAAGACATCACCAGTCCTTCCTATATATTCATAAGGAATACGCATAATATGTTTCATTGTGCAAAAGCAGCAACATTTAATACTTTCCCCCATATGTAGTTTCCATTTAATACCTATATTTAAGCTTTATCATCAAAAATGCCAAGGGAACAAAAAGTGAACTAGTATTTATTTATTTATTATTATTTTTTTAAGAAGATGTTGGGGGTAGGAGTTTATTAATTAATGTATTTATTTTTGCTGTGTTGGGTCTTCGTTTCTGTGCCAGGGCTTTCTCTAGTTGTGGCAAGCGGGGGCCACTCTTCATCGCGGTGCGCGGGCCTCTCACCGTTGCGGCCTCTCTTGTTGCGGAGCACAGGCTCCAGATGCGCAGGCTCAGTAGTTGTGCCTCGCGGGCTCTAGAGCGCAGGCTCTGTAGCTGTGGCTCACGGGCCTAGTTGCTCTGCGGCATGTGGGATCCTCCCAGACCAGGGCTTGAACCCGTGTCCCCTGCATTAGCAGGCAGATTCTCAACCACTGCGCCACCAGGGAAGCCCTGAACTAGTATTTATTGTTCCAGGTATTTCATATACATCGTTTATTGAATCCCAATCAGCGATTCTGCAAAGCAACTGTTACTGCATCTATTTCACAAATAAATTAGCCAAGAATCAAAGGGACTAAGATACTTGCCAAATAGTAACTCTTTGTATTTGTAAAGTTTCCCATGTCTACATTAGAAGCAATAACCCTCATCCCCAGGGCAGACTTATATTCTACCGTCAACAAAATTATGCCATTTATTTGGGTATTTTCTTACGCGATTGACTTTATGTCATTTTTAAAGCACTTAACTTACGTTATTACAATAAAACTGATGTTTCCTTAAATTTTCTTTACCAGCATAACTGCTGAGGACATTTTGTGCAGTGTGATTATGTTAATTAATACGTGTTAGTCCAGAAATACATTTATGTTTGTTAGTGCACGTTTGGAAGATGAGGTGAGAGGTGAGATACAGAAGTGGCAGCAGTGTATTCCATAATTAAAAGTTGCTTAAATGTGTAGAATTTATCGTATTCCAGAGATTCCACGCTTTACCCTTTCATGAAAACTATAAACCAAAGAAACTCCACTACAAACTGCATGACTTACTAACTTTCTCTTTGGAAAAAGTCTGTATTTTTATATTTATGAGGAATGTAAGTTTTGCAAATAATGATTATTTTCTGATGATAATAATGTTGTCCTCTCTGAGCTGTACATAAATGTACAAAAATAAAACAAAAATCACCAAGAATCCTACGAAGGTAATTACTTCTAATCTTTTTGTCACCATTCTACCAGGTATGCAAATAAATATCAATAAACAATATATGTACAATATTACGTGCATTATAGCATAATAGTGTTTATAGATGGTCACCTTTTTATGACTGCATATTTTTATATTACTGTAAAGAAATTAATAATGCAGTTGAGATTTCTAGCTGAATGTTGGGATTTTACTCACTCACGTTTGTCATTTTGCTTTCCGACTATGTGATTATTCTATGGTGGAAAAACCTCAGTATTGTCATGAAATATAAAATGAAATGTTAAAATGAAATATCACAAGGGGTTTTATCAGAAGACAGAAATTTGAACGTAAGAGTAAAAACGCTTCTTTGATTCATAAGAGCGTTTTGGAATACGTATTACAAAGGGTACAACTTTCAGGGTATTGAAAGCTTTTTTGGCCAACTAATTTAATTCAATTTCAGTGCTCACCATGGTTAAGCTCCGATTAATGCTTGTTGAAGTATCGAGTAACAAGTCAACCTACTGTGGCAGCTTTACTTTATACACACTGTCTTTGTCATATTTGAGTTATTTTAATAAGCCTGGTTTTCTAGTTTTATTGGGCTGAAACTGCTATCAGATAATTCAGTTTTATCTTAACAATATTCTAGACTCTTTTGGTGATCATTGTTCTGTAGCACATAAATCTAGTATTGTTGCCCTTATCTTTCCTCTTAGCATTACATTTTCTTTTATTTAACAGAGAAGCTAAATAAAATTTTACTTTCTAGCTTTCACTGATCTATTATTCTCTTTTCTCTTTCCATTGATTATCCCAGATGAGGTTCAAAATGTCAGTAGATTTTCTATTTACAAGATGTTTCTTCCCCTGCAACATTGGTAGTTAATAAAAACAAAATAGCTTCGTAGAATTTTCTAGTACTTCAAGCCTTGATATATATATATATATACACACACACATACACACACACACATATAATATATGTAAATTTCTCATTTACGTATAATTTTGTCTCATCTTTTAATCTCCAAGTGCTATTCATGCTTTTGTAGAATGTCAATAAACTAATTAGAATTTGCCAGTACATTTGTGGATTCTTAGTATTCCCTTTTGAGATCATTTTATTTAACAATGAAAACTGCTTTCTTAATGATATCGTATCTATATTAGTATATGACATGCAATAAGGAATATTGCTTTGCTCATACTCGTCTCTTATCAACCATACCCTTTAGAAGGTTCAGCCAAGGGGAGAAAATAAAAAAAATGCTGATGTTAAATTGCCCAACATTATGTAATAAGTTATTTTGTTCCTGTTTGAGTGTTCTAAGTTTTTTTTTTTTTATCACTGAGGGATAAAAATATGGGGAAAAGTAACAAATGCTGATTTACTATGTTCAAATTTTGAGTAGGTCTCTGGCTTTGGTTACTGTTTTTTTTTCTCCCTGAAGAGAAAACACATTGATTATTCCAAAAGGGATAGATTTCTAGTCATTAGCTACTTGTTTCACCTGGACTTAATATTAATTCCATTGAAGGACAACATCTTTTTCAACATAGAGATTTCTTTATGCGATCTGTGTCCTGAAGAAACCCCTATTTACTGGGATGATGGTGAGGTTTTACAAACTTAGGTTGATAATCTAGGCTGACCCCTGTCAGGAGACCATGCCAGTGTGCCCAAGAAAAGTGTACTCTAGTTCTTCATGACCCCTGTTATCCATGACAAATTAGATGAAATGACCATTGAAGAGAAAAAAGGATGAATTAAATGCATGCCATTTAGTTAGAGGACACAATTTATTTGAGATAGAAGAGATTTCAGTTTGTGATTCTCTGTGTGTATATGGGGGTATATATTTGGGAGCGTTTGAAGAATTGAAGGAATTGGGGGCTTATAGCAGTCGTGGTATAAACTGGGAGTGCAGAAGAAATTTTTTTGGTCCATCTAAACTTCAGATGTTTAGCATGGGTAGAACTACCTCTTCTTTCCTTACCTTTTTCCTCTTTCAGTCACTAAACCATTTCCAACAGAAGCATCTTCCAGTCTTAGTGTTTTCCCTACCCTCCAATCTTAGAAAAATAAACGTTTTCCCCACTTTTCTAGGTTTGAAAGTATGTTTTTTTCACTTTTGTTCTGTTTCCTTTATATTTCCCCTAAAAGTAATTTGCCCATGGTGACAGTGCTAGTAGGTAATAAAGACAGGATTCTTTTAGGTATGAATTCCCCTTTCCTTAAAAGTGATTTTGCATTTGGAGGCAAATCCTATTTAAATTGGCTTCACAGTTTCTACAGCTCCACCCCAGGTATGTCACGCTTCATCTTTTTTTTGCATGGTTCTGAAAAATACTAAGCAGTGGTATAAGCCTGTGTGTGTGTGTGTTTAAGATGGTACAATAGATTAATCTTTAAGTAGACCTTTAAAATATTAATTTTAAGTCTTTAAATAAGGGATAAGAAAGTAATTTTCAAAAATACCAGCCCAGATACATGTATTTCTTCTGTTTTCAAAACTGCAATGACGTGACACAAGAAATTTGAGAACAAAAGTAAATAAATCCATAGCAGCATTGCACACTTGAGAAGAGTAAAATGGTGAGGAATTTCTGGAAGATAAAAAGGAAATGGGATGAAAATGTGGAAAACATGAAATCTAAACACAGATAAGCAAACTCACAGAAGTAGGAAAAAAGAGCCCTGTCACTTAGGTTTCCAACAAAATTTCAGAATATCTCTAAGCCTTAAATGTAAGGCTCACTGTTGGATGAACATCCTAATTAATTTACATATGTTGATTTGCAGTTAGAAGCTGGGATATAACTGACCTGCCCAGCCTGGACCTAGGAAAGTGAAGAGCAAATTACTCTGGGGACTGCAAGCCAGAAAGGTCAGAAAGTGAATTGTTTGTCGGGGGTCGAGGATAAGAGAGGTAGAGGAAATAGACATGTCTAATACGAATTTTTAATTCGTTGCCTTTGTAATAATGTGTGCTGTAATTCCCTCTTACATCTCACCTGCGGAATCTTCAGTAAAGACAACTTTGCTTGCTGACATTTTATGTGAGGTTAGAGTCCTTCTTGGGGACTGAAATGAGCGCCAAGATTATATCCAGGTTGAGGAAGATACAATCACGCAGATAGAAGGACAAAAGACATATTTTTGTACGCACTGCTCACTAGCAACCACTTGTGTCAGGTACAGTACTGAAGTCAGAGATGTGACCAAGACATTAACTAGTCACTTAAAATTTGCCAACCTTGGGAGGAGAAAGCACATGAACATAAATTTCAATTCAAGATTTCACTTGAGAGAAAACAGGTACTGAAAAAAAGACTTTTTTTTTTTTTTTTAGTATAGCTGATTTAAATTTATTTATTCATTTGGCTGCGTCAGGTCTTCCTTGCTGCACGCGGGCTTTCTCTAGTTGCTGCGAGCGGGGGCTACTCTTCGTTTTGGTGTGCGGGCTTCTCACTGCAGTACCTCCTCTTGTTGCGGAGCAGGGGCTCTAGGCACACGGGCTTCAGTAGTTGTGGCTCGCGGGCTCTAGGGCGCAGGCTCAGTAGTTGTGGCGCACAGGTTTAGTTGCCTCACGGCATGTGGGATCTTCCCAGACCAGGGCTTCAACCCGTGTCCCCTGCATTGGCAGGCGGATTCTTAACCACTGCGCCACCAGGGAAGTCCACACATATGATTTTATTTCAGGATTTTATTTCAGTGACTCAAAAGAAGTATAGCAATACAGGGGATTGTGTGAATGCATCAATGAATAAGAGGTAAAGGACTATGGTTTCAAGAGGAGAAGAATAAAAGCAGAATTAATATAAGAAATTTAACTTCCTTAACGCATAGTAAACAAATACTTGTGTATGTGATCGTAATTCTGATGAATAATTAATATTTTCCAGTTCCAGAGAAGATTACAACCTTCTAACAAAGACAGTTGGTGCAAAATAGGTTATTTTTCAATTCACAGCTTCTCTCCCTAGAAAGAAGTCAATGTGGGCTGGGGCTTAGGTCAATCTGAGAATCACTCTTTTCTTTAAAGACAATTTTATTGAGATGTTTTTATATATCTGTATAAATTGTAAAAAAAATTACCACAATCGAGCTAAATAACTTATCCATCACTTCTGCATAGTTATCCTAGTGTGTGCGTGTGTGTGTGTGTGTGTGTGTGTGTGTGTGTGTGCGCTGAGAGATTTAAGATCTATCTTCATAGGCAATTTCATGTGTACAATACAGTATTATTAACTATCGTCACCATGCTGTACTAGGTGCCCAGAATTTATCTACCCACATAGCTAAACCTTTGTACCCTTTGACCAGCATCTCCCCATTTCCCTCACCCCGCAGCCCCTGGCAACCACAATTCTACTCTGTGCTTTTATGAGTTCTACTTTTTCAGATTCCACATATAAGTGAGATCTGTGGCATTGATCTTTCTGTGTCTGGCTTATTTCACTTAGCATTATATCCTCCAGCTTCATCCATGTATATGTATGTGCGTGCGTGTGTGTGTATGTATGTGTGTGTGTGTATATATATATATATATACACACACACACATACACACACACGCACGCACATACAGACACACAGTTGATCCTTGAAACATGCAGGTGTTATTAGGGGTGCCGACCTCCCACGCAGTTGAAAATCCTAACTAAATAACTAAAATAATAACTAAAATCCTTGTATAACCCTCCATATCCCTGATTCCACATCCACGGATTCAACCAACTGTGGATCTGGTAGTACCATAGTATGTATTTATTGAAAATAAAATCCACGTATAAGTGGACCTGCTCAGTTCAAACCCATGTTGTTCAAGTGTCAACTTGTACATACACACACACACACACACACACACACACACACACACGCCACATCGTTATCCATTAATCTGTAGACAGACACTTAGTGTGTTTCCATACCTTGGCTCTTATGAAAAATGCTGCAGTGAACATGGGAGTGTAGATATTTGTTTGAGATGCTGATTTCATTTCCTTTGGGTGTATATGCAGAGGTGGAATTGCTGCATCATAAGGTAGATGACTCTAAAGAGACCCACATAGAAACCCATTAGAATCAAATTGTTAAAAGTTAAAGAGAGAATATTGAAAGCAGCAAAAGCGATTTGTTATATACGCCGTTTCAGCAGAAACCTTGAAGGCCAGAAGGGCGTGGGATGTTATATTCAAAGTGCTAAAAGGAAAAAAAACAAGCCACTAAACGTGGAAAATGTATCCTTCACAAATGAAGAGGAGATAAAGGCATTCTCAGACAAATAAAAGCAGCGGAAGTTCATCACCACTAGAGCTGCCTGACAAGAAATGCTAAACAGCTCTTCAAGTTGGGTCAAAAGGATGCTCAGTCGGCAACACGAGAGGGTAAGAAAGTACGAAACTCATTGGTAACGTTAATATATAGACAAAACCGGGGTAGACTGTATTACCTTAACAGGGGTGGGTAATCACTTTTAATTCTAGTTTAACAGTTAAAAGACAAAAGTGTTAAAAGTAACTGTCACTGAATTTTGTTAGTGGATACACAGCATAAATGGATGTAAACTTGGAGTCACTCTTTCCCTTCAGTGCTCCCAGACGGTTAACTTTAGCTCCTGGAAGATAAGCCTTCCCAGGAGGCTCAGTAGTCAGTGAGATTGTCTCCCAAGGGACCCAGCCCCAGTTGCACTTTACACATGATCAGATAGGTCTGCGTTTTCACATGAGTGTCGCTCAGATGAAGCTAACGCCTCCACTACTTATATTTATTTACGTTTTATTCTGGGTGCTCCTCTTAGCATATTAAATATATGTTCAACACTAATATTTGGGTTCACAGCAAGCTTGTTAAGCCACGTCTTCACCACTGTCCCTATCCTTCTGTATTTAAATGTGTTATCAGACTAACTGGGTTAGTGGCCTGACGGAAGAAATTAAAAATATTTATCTTTTACTTAATACTCAATGCCTAATACTTGAAAGTATGTCTTCTATGGAAGGAATTCCTATTCATAACCTAGAAGAGAAGAAAAGTAAGCATGAATTCTTACTACTAACTGTTGACTTAAGAAAAAAAATTTTGCCTATTTGTATTTCTGGGGATATTTATTCCAAGCATCTAACACTTGATTTCTTTAAGTAAAATCTAGTACGACTGTAAGTCTTTCCTACTGAGGAATGTTTATGTAAATAAAGCAATAGAGCGATGTATGTGTATATGTGTATATAATACACACACACAAACACAAATAACTAACAATTACTGTGTAGCTTTGAGACGTGTATAAGGCCCTGTTTGAACTTGTAGGGACAGATGGAAATATTGCTATTCTATAAGGAAGATCTTCTTAAACTAAGACTTATTTTGCTGTTGCCACTTTCTTTCCAGTTCATTCTGATTGTTTGTGACATTATTTTATTTACCTTTCCTATTCAATAAGCTTCTTGAAAGAAGCAAATGAGGCAATATAGGTGAAAGGATTTCACCAATCTCTTTTTCATACAAAGATGTGAATTTTAATTAGTTGGTTTTTTTTTTTCCTCTGAAGTGACTCTGAGTTATTTGAACATAAAGGGCTCCGAGCATTTAATAGGAATTTAATTCCATATTAAAACCTAGACTAAAAGTCAGGGAAATACACTGTGAGGATGTGTGAGATTTCTGGAATGTTTCTCACACATCAATTACCCATCACTGCAGTACTCCGCTCTGATACCATCAAAGCCAAAAGATGTAAGACTTAGGGACAGCAGGGGGAGGAGAAGTGGGGCAGGTGTGTTGTCTTTTATGTGTGGCCTTAAAGAGGAGGAGAAAATGGGCAGTGACCACTGTGGGTAGGAAAGGAGCACAGACGGAACCCCTAGAACTGGCCACAGAAAGGTGTAAAAGAGTCTGAAGAACTCGCCTGCATCTGAGATGTGGGCCCCGGTGACTGAATTAACAGACACTTGTATTTGGGGGCCTCTCTGTTAGTGCTTCCAATCAGCATCACCTGCATACTTGGTAAAATCCAATTCTTGGGAGCGTCTCCTGAGTTTCTTGATCCAGAAACGCTAACAGTAGGCCAAGGAATCTGTGTCTTAAAGAGTCCTTCAGGGGCTTCCCTGGTGGCTCAGTGGTTGAGAATCTGCCTGCCAATGCAGGGGACACGGGTTCGATAAAAAAACTCCTACCCCCAAAAACTTAAAAAAAAAAAAAAAAAAAGAGTCCTTCAGGCGCTTCTGTTACAGGCTGAGTTTGAGAATCGCTGCCCTGTGTAATAAATACCATCTCAGAAGCAATAATTTTAAGATTAAATAATGTAGGCAATGTGTTTAGTGCACACAGACAGCAGACCTTCAATAAAATAAGATGTAGCTCTTACTATGGTTAGTCTTGTTATACGCTATAATCAGCTGGAAGAGAAGGTTGGGAAACTGTCGTAAACAGACTTTTAGAATTTTTGATGACCTTAGAAAAATAGTTCAGGGGCCCCCTCACATTTTGACCTGCATACAACTCCCATGGGAACTGAGAAGGGCCTGAGGTTCAACACTGATAATCAGCTCTTAGGTAGCGACGTTGCTATTGGTCATATGATCACGGTGTGAATAGCAAGGATCTGGTCCATGGCCCCTTTTACTTCTGCTTGACATTCTTTGCAGCCCTCAGAGTCATCTGAAACAGAAGTATGAGTATTCGTAGAAAAGCCAAAGGACAGAAGGTGGACAGCAAGTTGGGACTCTGGAGTTCATGTGCTCTACTCCCTTGAATTGTAGCTTTTGTTCATCTGTTTTTAGGAAGCCATTCAACAGTTCTCAGAAAAGAGAGTTTGGAAAGTAGCCATACATTACTAAAGTTTTCTGGTCGTTTTCTATTAACTATATACCTTCAGAGGGAGACAAATAGTACTGCTGGACTAGGTAAAATGAGACAAATGCATTAAGCAAGCCGTATATAACTTCCACCGTGTAGATCTTACTCTGCAGAGTCACCTAGAAGAGTCCGTGCTTAGTAAGCCTTTCACTTTAATTTTATTTTGAAAATTAAAGCAGCTTCTTTTTTGAAGCTAAATTTAGTTTTAATCGTTGACTCATATGCATAGATTCTTGGAGTGTAGCCACAAGGATGCTGCCACGGTAGATTTTTCAATAATTACATTATGTTGAATTGTGGTCAGCCCATCCTTCTGCAGTTTGGAGGGTTTTCCAAGAAAGGACTGGTCTCCACTTTAAGGAAGGTTCTGTCCTTTAAGCAATGCAGTTAAGTTTAAACGTGTAGTATGATAGACTAGAAGTAACAGAACTTATATAAGTGGAACCCATTTAAGCATAAGACTTTTCACTGCTTCTCATGCTACTCTTTTAGGGTTGGTGAATTTGTAGTTAATTGGATCTGATCTCTCCATCATGCATGGCTGAAGAGAAATTTAAAAAGCACCCATTTTAACTCATTAGAGCTTCCTTGAATTGTATGGTTTTATATTAAGGTTGTTACACAAATTTTACACAATTGGAATTCTATTCCTGCACCTCTTAGTCTAAAGTGGTATTGAGTCATAAGAGTAAGGTATAATCAAACTACATTTTTATAATAAGCAGTCCTAAAAACAATGATCACAGAAATGAAATATTTTCTCAGGGTCAGCCTCAGAAACATTGTTTTTTAAAGCCCATTCCTCGGGTCAGCCTTCTTCTGTCTTGAAGCCACCATTGCCAGCAGCTTTGGGTTTCCATTGTCCCAACTTCTCACTCAGTAAAAGAGAATGTCTTTTCCTAGTTACTGTAGCAAAAAGCCTCATTTATCACTGAATTCTATGGCAAATGCAAGACTAGAGAAAATGGGTAGTAGGTTCTAGAGTCAGTCCTTACTTAACTCTCTCACTGTGGAAGAAATACTTCCTGAGTGCAGTTACCTGGAAAATTATAATTATCAGGTCCCTCTAAGGTATTACAGAAAGTTAAAGGATAATAAACATTAACTGAGCTCTTGTATGGGCCAAGACTTAAATCTCCTTTTCAAAGAATTTCTATGGGAAAATCACATAATCTTTGCAAACTCAAAAACGGCTCTCTGGCCCATAATGGATTTTAAAAGTGCATCTAAGAACATCAGGTCATAGCCTAGTTTTATATACCTTGTGGGCAGGATTTGACTGATTTGGGGCTTTCAAAATAATTTGAACTTTTGCTAAGAAAATTAATTTTTGAACATGGAAACATTTTATTGCCTGCTGTCCTCTTATATGTTTAGATTTTAATATCACTTAGAAGGATTTTTTTTAGTTATAAATGAACACTCTGCTAGTAGGTAGCCTTGGTTTTAAATTTCAGATTATTCCGCAAAATAATTTTATCAAGATATATCACATCCTGACCCCTTCAAAAATTCCGTCCAAAACTCTTATTAAGAGTACTTGAATAACGAGTTTGTTTGCTATTAGTGTAAACATTACTCTCAATAACAGCCTTTTTTAGTTTCATCGTTGTCGATCTGAGTTTATCTTAGAATGGCGAACTTTTAAAAGACATATATTATTTGAAAATAGTTAATTTCATTTTATGAGATATCCTAACAGTGACACTCTAGCATTTTAAAGACTAATCATATATTAAAAAGTTCTTTAAAGACGATAGGAAATATGGATTCGGAATAAAATGACATTCCCTGTGACAGCAATAACTTTAAAGAAGTTTTCTTTTTATTAAAACACAAGCACACACACACAGCATCTATCCTAAGTTAATTTTGGGGGAGGAGGCAGGGGGGACAATTATATAGTAACCCTCTGCTACCTCAGTATACTCATTATTGTCCTTATCAGTATGGAGCTGTATTATCAGAACTTTTAGTGGCAAATGTAAAAAAAAAATCAAACTGAATTAACAAAAATTGACTTTATTGGCTCATTAATGAAAAGTCGTGGGTGGAGGTCAGAGAGTGAACTTATGCCTGCCTTTAAGCAGAGCCATGTTTAATAGGGTGGCCTCTGTAGTCAGACTGTCCTGGTTCCACTACTTACTAACTCTATGATATTTTGCTCAAAATACTTAGTCCTTATTTAGCCTCAGTTTCCTCAAGTGTGCAATGTGTTTAAGGTTATCTTTTGCAGAGTGTTGTATGAATAGAATGAGATATGGTACTTAGCATCCAGTATTACCATACACTTTCCATTTCTGAATCCCTACTCCTCAGGTGAGCTTTCCTCTGTATTGACACCATTTTTACCAGGAGCTCTAGGCTTTCATTTCCCCAACTCTACGGTCAGCAAAAGAAGTATGTTTTTCCTAGTTATCACAGCAAAAGGTTCAGGATAACATTCATCAGACCAACTGGGTTATGGGGCAGTCCCTGTGGCCAGGAACCGTATGTCCTACTCTGATAAGCCAAGTGTGGGTCACACGCCTAGCCTGAGAACTAGTCTTAGAGTGAGAAAGGGTGGTTTTCCAAGAAAAACTGAAATCTTCTTACCAGAAGATAAGGAATTAGATTTGGGAAGGCAAGGGCAACAGCTATTTATTTTTAAAGTTCACTGATTTTAATACTTTGGCTACATACTTTTGTTTGTTCTAAGTTGTTTAGTGTCTTTCTAATTACAAACATTCATAGAATGGCAATAGGAATATTTAGTACTAAACCTTTATATGGTTTATAAGGTTATAACTGTAGCCCTAAATGCAATGTAAAATTCGCTAACAGCTAGCATGTAGCTTTTGGTTACCAAAATTTGTGTCTCATCTGAAGAGCTTACTCTATTATTTTTCTGTTTTACCTCCCATTAATAATGAAAACAAAACAGGCTCTTGAAAAAAACAAACCACCCCCGAAAAAAACCCACATCATAACAAAAAATCTTCACATAATATGCTTCACAATTTAGAAGAAATTCCAGACACATTGGCTGACATATCCATTCACTTTATTTTTATAAGATAATCGCTGAAGTGTATTATTTTGATTTGCTCTTCAATCTAGTGTTTTAACCATCTAAATTATTCTATGAAGATTTTTTCAAAGATGCGCGGATTCTTAGCTTTACGGTCTCAGGAGAACCAGAATGTCAGAATCAACGTGATCTAAAAGTAATCATAAAAAATCTCCTATGTAATGTGCTAACTCGTTTATTCAACAAACATTACAGGGCACTTCTTTTTTTGCCAGGCAAAAATCTTTGCCTTCCTGAGTTTCTATTTCAACAAGTAGAGACAGACAATAAAAATAGACCACATAAAATAAAAAGGTAAATTACACGGTAATAATATAGTGCTAGAACAGCATAATATAGTATGGGGACTATGTGGATTTTATTTTAGGTGCTCAACGTGATTTATTTCAGTCTCAAGCTTTAGGAAAAAGGGGAAAGACACACGAAAAGTGTTATTCTGTTCAACCCATTGTTGTAGCCTTTGGTTCACAAAAGTTAATGATATTAATGGAGAACACCTATGGAATGCTTGTACTTTTAGCTGGCATAATTAAGTAATAGGAAATAAAATCATTCTAACTGGAACTATTTATTAAATACTATTGTATGTTTCTATTAAGTGAAACATTGTAGAAGTGTTACGTCAAGTCGTATAAGTAAAAATGAACCTTTCCTACTATTTTAGTAGAGCAGATGATTCCCCCCTCAGGCTAATTAATCTTTCCCTTGAATGCTTATGGGACTCCCTTTTTCACTGTGCTTGTTGCAGCCCACTGTTCCTTTGTTTTGGGTCACGTGCATGTGTCATGGTCATTAGTCCTGCAGGTCACTGTTCCATTCTCCCTTCACTGAATAGCCAGTCTCTTCAGGCATGGGCTTTTATCATTGCACCCTTTTGCTCTAAGATCTACAGTCACTCTATCTGTTGTTTACTCCAGCTAAAATGAGGGAAACCATGCTCTTACTGCTTTATGAGGAAGAAAGTTTCCTTTTCTCTGATCCCCAGCTACCTGGATGTTTATCCCCCTCCAACTCCCATATTGACTTGGACTTAATGGCCAGTGTGGTCAGTGGGTAAGACACAGAGTTCCTTGTTGGGAAACCACTCGTCTCCAAATTCTGTTTTTAGGCTCTCTAACCCTCTGGATCATTATTACCTTGTTGAAATGCAAAATGACTACATCTTTATTCTTATATACGTGTTCTTCAGGTCTGAGCTCTTTTCTGCCAACTCCATCCGCACCCAATCAAGGCTAGTTTCTGAAACTCAAAACCCAGAAATTGTATTTATTTTTTTCTTTGGGTCCTATCGGGCTATCTCTTCCTGTAGACATAAATCTGGGGATGCTACATAGGAGGAGAGCTAAGGGTAGGAGGATATGCCCAGAAAAGAAGCCTAGAATAATGTTTCAAAACAGTATTCTGCCTTGTGTTTATGACCAGCACCCCAAACTAGGGACTGAGTTTCCTTTATAGGTGAAGAGACTGTCTAGTGAGAAGAGAGAGGCGGGGTAGTTTAAAGAGCAGAGCTTTGAGGACAGGGGGACTTGCATTCAAATAAGGGTCTGCATGCAAGCTGTGTAGGCTTGAGCATATTAATTTCTTAGTCACTCTGTGTTCAACATTAGATTCACAAAATTATAGCATAGTTTATGATGGTTGTGAGGAGTAGAGAAAATATATAAAGAATGAAATGCAATATTTACTCAATTAAAATATGTCATAGTTGCTAGTATTTAAAGAACATTTTCTAGTAATAGCTCAGGACAGATGTAGATATAGATAGATATAGCTATATCACTGACACTGCATTTTTAGTTATGGTTATTTTATTAATAAGGAAGTATTTCTATTTCTAAACATTTTCTATCAAGCAGCCAATTCAAACAAAATTTCATGGACCAAAGTTCTAATAAAGTTAGAGATGATCATTAAGACTTTATTTAAACAAAACCAAATAGAATAACTATATTTTATTAATTTTCAAATTCTTCTTGTGCATATGAACTTCTCTCCTTTTTTACTTGAATGATATACATATAATAAAAACACAGATAATAATTTGAGTACTATTGATCTGTATGCAGTATTGGTGATGTCAACTAATTAAGACACCTTAAATTCACTATCATATTCACTAAAAATATAAATGTTTGAAAGGAATTGTTGAAAAGTATAAATTGCTTTACGTTTACCTGTTTTTGAAATCCTGGTTCTATAGTTATTCTTTGTGAACTTACAGCTGCCCAATTTTAACCAAAAATTGAATTTCATATAATTGTTAAAGTCCACGCAGATATTTTTTATCAGATTTTCTCCCACAATTAAAAAAATTATGTAATGATGATCTTCCAAGCAATATTTTACTCTTCAATCAGTCCTTCTATGAAAAGCTAATGTTAGAAAAACAAAGAAGGATAAAATAACACTAAACATAGCTGATACTATTTATTTTGAGCCCCATTTTTTAAAAAAAAAAAGTCTTTTGAAAAATTTCCTGGGAAACTTCTAATATTAAAAATGAAAAAATATTAATGAGTATGATATTATTTGTAGAGAAGTAAAGAGTTTAGTAGTTAAAATATTACATGAACTTAACGACAGAAAGTTTTACTGATCTGGAAGATAAACTCTTTTATTTTACTTTGTATTTATTGTTTTAACTTTAATACATAATACACATGCATGATTTAATAGAATATGTCAAATGAATCTCTCTCTCTCCATACATATTTCATTATCATTGTCACCATTCATGAACTGGGGGGAAACAAGTGACACTCAAAAGGGTGGACAGTGAACAGGGAAAGATGATGCTTTTAATAGTGAGCGATTACCACTGCTGTTCCGCAGGGAGTGAGGGCAGAGAGCTCTTTGGAACCCAGGGCGGGAGAAATCCTGTGAAGAAAGCTTTCTGTTTTTGGGGTGGCATGTATGGGTATTTTTGTATTCTTACAAATATTTATTTTCAAGTTGGCTATAATTCTTTTTAAAAAATTTTTATTTTATATTGGATTATAGTTGATTTTCAATGTTGTGTTAGTTTCAGGTGTACAGCAAAGTGATTCATTTATACATATACATGTATCTATTCTTTTTCAAATTCTTTTCCCATTTAGGTTATTACAGAATATCGAGCAGTGCTGCCTGTGCTATACAGTAGGTCCTTGTTGGTTATCTATTTTAAATATAGCTGTGTGTACATGTCAGTCCCAAACTCCCAGTCTATCCCTATTCCCCACCCTTGCCCCGGTAGCCATAAGTTCATTCTCTAAGTCTGTGAGTCTGTCTGTCTTATAAATAAGTTCATTTGTATCATTATTTTTAGATTCCACATACAAATAATATCATATGATATTTGTCTTTCTCTTTCTGACTTACTTAGTACAATAATCTCCAGGTCCATCCATGTTGCTACAAATGGCATTATTTCATTCTTTTTTATGGTTGAGTAATATTCTACTGTATATATGTACCACATCTTCTTTATCCATTCATCTGTCAATGGACACTTAGGTTGCTTCCATGTCTTGGCTATTGTAAATAGTACTGCTATGAACATTGGGTGCATATATCTTTTTGTATTAGAGTTTTCTTTGGTTATTAAGCCCAAGAGTGGGATTGCTGGATCATATGGTAGCTCTGTTTTTAGTTCTTTAAGGAACCTCCATACTGTTCTCCATAGTGGCTGTATCAATTTACATTCCCACCAACAGTGTAGAAGGGTTCCCTTTTCTCCACATCCTCTCCAGGATTTGTTATTTGTAGACTTTTTGATGATGGCCATTCTGACCGGTTTGAGGTGATCCCTCACTGTAGCTTTGATTTGCATTTCTCTAATAATTAGTGATGTTGAGCATCTTTTCATTTGCCTCTTGGCCATCTGCATGTCTTCTTTGGAGAAATGTCTGTTTAGGTCTTCTTCTGCCCATTTTTTAATCTGATCCTTGCCTCCAGAAGGTGAACAGCAGGCCAGTAAACTATTACTAGTCTCACCAGAGAGACTCTGGAGGGCTCAGACTCACCAGGCTGAGTTTTAAGCATTTTCTACTTTCCATGACAATGCTGTCTTCCATTGGTGGTGCAAGTAATTGAGAATCGGTCTCCTTAATCTCATAAAGTTCAGCAAACTGAAAAAAGTGGATAGGATTCCTGCTTTGTCTTTAACCAAGATGTAAACCAATGAAGGTTGAGGACAGGTGAGTGGGGGATGAGTTCAAAGTATGTATTTTTAAATAATAAAATGATTTTTCGTGTCTTTTGGCTTTATTAGAGAGATGACTTCCAGAGAAAGAAAATCTATTCTTTCAGATCTAGTTTTGCCAGTGGAATTTTTTTAATAAGGAATTATGGCTTTGGGACTGTTCCTGTACTTCCTCACGAAGAACCGGTGACTCTTTACATTTGTATATAAAGCATCCAAAGAAATTTAAAATTTTTTCTGCAGTATTTTTTAAATTTCTTTAGGAGCTCTATAAACCTCTCTTGTTTCTTTAAATAATGAAATGTGTTGCTCCTTAAATATTTGGCTTCTAAATATGTTACAGTTATTCTTTTAATCTCTGAGTATTTTTTGTACTCTGAATTGATCAGAACTTGAATCCCAGTGGCCTTGTATAATTTGTATTTAAGTTCAGTGATTATATGAGCTTCAGTGTACATTATTTCATATAAACCAAGGGTCAGCCGCCCCAAAATATGAATGATTAAAGAAATAGAGTATTGCCCCATTAGCCCTCGGAAAAAAATATAACCCAATCTAGCACAACCTTCTCTTGCCTTTGGCCTTCAAGAAAATAATTTGAGAAATGGCAATATCCTGAGGTTATATATTGACTCAAATTGCCTCCAAATTTATCAACTTTGTTTTATTTTTCCATTGGCATTTTAATTTTTTTGTTTTGAAATAATTTAAGACAATAAGCTGTTGCAAAAATGTTGCAGAGAATTTTTATGCACCTTTAACACAACTTCTCCCGGTGATAATATCTTATACCACCATGGTCCTTTATCAAACCAGGGAATTGGCATTGGTATACTAGTATTAAACTACAGTTATTCAGAGTATACCGGTTTTTACACACACTCTTTTTTTTTTTGGTTTTGCTTTATATAGTTCTGTGAAATTTTATTACATGGATAGATTCATATAACCGCCACCACAAGCCAGACACAGAACTGTTCTGTCACCGTAAAGAAACTCCCAACCTACCTATAACCCTAATTCCTACCTTCTTCCCCAACCACTGATCTATTCTCCATTACTATAATTTTGTTATTTTGAAAATGTTATATCAATAGAACGATGTAGTATATAAACTTATCAGGTTTTTAAAAACTGAAGCATAGTTGATTTACAATGTTGTGCTAGTTTCAGGTATACAGCAAAATAATTCAGACCTTTTTGGATTTTTTTTTATGCAGCATAAAGAATTTGAGATTGTGTGTTTCACTAACCAAGTTCTGTGTTTCAATAACCCCTTCTCTTTTGTTGCTGAACAGTATTCCACTGTGTTGGTGCACTCCTGTTTGTTTATTCATTCACCAGTTGAAAGACATTTGACTGTTGCACACAAAGCCTCTATGAATATTCATGTATAGGTTTTTGAATGGACATAAGTTTTCAGTTCTTCAGGGTAAATACTAAAGAGTGCAGCTGCTTTTCTCAAATGGTTAAACATAAAGTTACCATATGATCCAGCAATTCCGCTCCTCGGTGCATATCCAAGAGAAATGAGAACATACGTCCGCACAAAAAGTTGCAAACTCATGCTCACGGAAGCACTATTCATAATAGAAAACAGTGAGAAAAACCCAAGAGTCCATCGGCTGATGAATAGTTAAATAAAATGTGGTGTATCCACGTAATGGAATATTATTTGTCAATAAAAAGGAATGAAGTACTTCTTAAAAAAAAAAAGTGCAACTGCTGAGTTGTTTGGTAATACAGTTGACCCTTGAACAACACTGATTTGAACTGCAAGGGTCTGCTTATATGTAGATTTTTTTCAGTAAATATACAGCTGGCCCTCCATATCCATAGATGTGGACCCTGTGGATGTGGAGGGCCAACTGTAAGGGACTTGAGTATCCATGGAATCCTGCATCCATGGGGGTCTTGGAACCAATCCCCTGCAGATACTGAGAGATGACCATATACATTTAATTTTGGAATAAACTGCTACGTGGATTTCCAGGGTGGCTGTGCCATCACACATTCCAGCTAGCAACACAAGAGAAATCCAGTTTCTCAACATCCTCATCAGCACTTGATTTAACCTGTTAGTAATTTTTTACTTTTTCCATCCTAGTAGGAGCATAGAAGTATTTCAGTGTGGCTTGTATTTGCATCTCTCAAATAACAAATGCTATTCGACGTCTTTTTGTGTGCTTGTTATCCATATGTCCTCTTTGCTCGAATGTCTTTTCAAATCTTTTGCCCATTTACTAATTAGATTTTCCCATATCATTGATTTGAGAGCATTCGTTATATTCTGAAAACAGATCCTTTATTGGCTATGTCATTTGGAAATATTTTCTCCCAATCTGTGATGTATCTTTTCATTATCTTAACGATGTGTTTCCCTGGGAAAAGGGTTTTAATTCTGATAACGTCCAGATTACAAGTATTTTTCTTTTATCCGGGATTGTGCTTTTGGTGTCACGCCTAAGAACTCTTCACTAACCTTAGGTCACAAAAATGTTCTATTTTCTTTTCTATTAGTTATGTAGTGTTACGTTTTGCATTAAGTTTTGATCCATTTCCAGCTGATTTTTGTATAAGGTGTTAGTCTGAGGTTGGGGATTATTATTGTAGCTATTATTTTGCCCGTGGATGTCCAATTGCTCCAACGCTCTTTGTTGAGCAGCTAACCTTTATTCACGTAATTGTTTTTGCACCTTTGTCAAATATCAGTTGGCTGCACTCTCGCGGGTCTACTTCTGAACTCTCTGGTTTGCACTATTTGGATCTATGTGTATACCCTTTTGCCAGTACCACAGTGCCCCAATTACTGTGGCTCTATAGTAAGTCTTAGTATCACGTAATGTGGTGACTCAAATTTTATTCTTTTTCAGAATAACTTTAGTGACGATAGCTCATGAGTTCCTTTTCCCTTTAAATGGTAGCATCAGCTTATCTATATCCTACCTATATCTATATCGATAGGAGTGCTTTAAACCTATAGATCAATTTGGAGAGATTCGACATCTTTACTATGTAGTGTCTTCCATTCCATTCCATTCCATGAAACTAATCTTTATAGTTTTGTGACCGAAAGTGGGGTCCGGCTGCTTGACACTCGAAAGCCAGTAAAGAGGCCAGGCTGGTGGAAAGGAGGGTTTGCTTTATTTTGGATGGCAGCAACTGGGTGGGGGAGGAGGGTGGATGCCTGTCCAAAGGCCGTCTCCCCCTCCCCTGACAATCAGGACGTAAGAGCTTTTATAGGCAGAGGGAGGGGGCTACATGCAGAAACAGCACAGCGCAGGCAGCTCTGACAGTCATCTTGCAATTGGTCATGAAGTGGTCTGATCAGCATCATCTTGATTGTTTTAAGTACAATTAATCTTCAGTTCCAGGGTCGGTTTGTTTCCATTTCTTGAGGCCAGCTCTCAGAATTTTGGCAGCTTATGTCATGGCTACAGCACGGTCATCATGTAGTTAACTTCTTCCACCTGATGGGGGTTTCAGTATCTATAGGACAGCTCACAGGATATGGCTCAGAATATTATCTGTAAGCCCTTAAGGAGGAACTAAAATCCTTGACTTTGCTGAATGACTAAATTATTATTGTTTGGTCTCCTTTGACTGTTTTCCATTGTTTCTGCTTTTTCTCGCTTCTCTGGTTATAAACTTATTCTTTGGCTAAAGTTTTTTCATAGACAAACGACAAGCAGAGGACATGGCGGGGAAGGACCATAGGGTCCTGCTCTGTTTTAGTTTCAGTGCACAAATTCTGTATATGTTTCATTAGATTTATATTTAATTATTATAATTTTTGGAACTATTACAGACTGCATTTAAATGTTCTGTTTTCAGTTTTTCTTGCTTTTATATAGAAACAAGATAGATATGTCTGTGTGTGTGTGTGTGTTGACTTTACTAAACTCTCATTAGTTCTAGGCGTCTTCTGTATATTACTTGCAAATTTCTATGTAGCTAATTATGTCATCTGCAGACAGGCAAGATTGCATTCTTCCTTTTGAGTCTGTATGCCTTTTATTTGTTCTTCTTGCTTTATTGCTCTGGCTAAGACTCACCATATGATATCGAATACGAACGGAAAGCATGGCTATCCAAATACTTTCTTTCTCTTCAAGATTTTTAGTATGATTCCCTTATGATCAGGAAATAAACTTTGTATTATTTTAAATTATTTTCCATTTGTTGAGGTTTGTTTCATAGACCAAGATGAGGGCTCTCTTGATGCATGTTCCATGTGCACTTAAAAAGAAAGTGATTTCTGGTGCTGTTTGGTGATATGCTCTATAACTGTCAGTTAGATTTTGTGGGCTTCTGGTGTCGTTTAGATGTTCTTCATCTTCGCTAGCTTTCTGTATAGTAGTTTTAGTGATTACTGAGAGAAAGGTTTTGAAGTCCTTAACAACATTTCTCCTTTCAATTCTGACATTTTGCTTCATGTATTTTGAAGCTCTATTGTTGGATGCATATCCATCAAGCGTTGTTCTATCTTCCTGATGAATTGACCTTTGGTGATCTTCTTTGTTCTGGATTCTACATTGTTTTATACTAATATGGCACTCCAGCTTTCCTTGATCAATGTTTATATGCAATTTCTTTCCTATCCGTTTTCTTCTTTTTCCAGATTTAATGAGATGTAATTGACATATAATATTCTGTTAGTGTAAGGTATACTATATGATAATTTGGTACATGTATATATTGCAAAATGATTTTTACAAAAAGAGTAATTAACACTTCTTTCACCTCAAAGAATTATCTTTTTCTGTGGTGAGAACATTGAAGATCTACTGTCTTAGCAACTGTCATGTGTATATTGGTAACCATAGTCACCAAGCTGTACATTAGATCCTCAGAACTTATTCATCTTATAACTGGAGGCTTCTGCCCTTTAACCAACATTTCCCCATTTCCCCCCATCCCCAACCCCTCACAACCATCACTCTCTCTCTATGTCTATGAGTCTGACTTGTTTACATTCCACATATAAGTGAGACCATAACACAGTATATGCCTTTCTCAGTCTGCCTTATTTCACTTAGCAGAATGCCTTCCCTGTCCACTCATGTTGTTACAAATGGCAGGATTTCCTTCTTTTTATGGCTGAATAATATTCCATTGTGTATAAATACCACTGAACCTTGAGCAACACAGTAGTTACGAGTGCCGACCCTCCACATAGTCGAAAATCCACGATTTCTTGTAGATTTTATGTAGTTGAATCAATCTCTTTTGATAATCTGTCTCTATTGGTTTGTTTAAACTGTTTACATTTAATGTAATTATTGTTACATTAGCATTTGTAAGTTTGTCATTTGATTATGTGTTTTCTGTTTGTTCTCTCTGATTTTTCTTTCTCTGTTTCCCCTTTCCTGCCTTCCTGTAGATTATTGAACATTCTATTCATTTTCCTGTATGGGTCACTCATGGGTCCGCTCAGAAGTTCATACACAGCTTAAAGAATCCCTTTCAGGCCCGTGTACTGCAAAAAAAAAAAAAGAATCCTTTCACCAGCAGTTACATCTCGCATAACCCTCCCTTTATTCTGTCGTTGGAAGGCGGAGAGGTGTTCTTTGCTCTCCTTTATTTTACTTCATGGCCACGGCGAGGATAAGCAACCAGACTCCTCCCTACCGTCTGCAATTGCTGCGGGCAGATGCTGCTTCTGCAGTGTTAGCACAGGGTGCGGAGGGCAGGACGGATCTTTCCTTGAGTACTGAGGTCTCTAACCAGCCTGCCTTCTTTTCTCCTTCCGTCTTCTGACGGTTGCTCTATGTATATTGTCCAGGGATTTTAGACGTACTTAGCAGGAGCGATAGGGTAGAATGTATATTCTTTATCTTGCCTCAAACTAGAAATGCGACCTGTAGCAAATTTCTTTGACATTCTTATTATTTTAATGTGGCCATTGTACTGTGGATAAAATAAAACCACAGCATTTTTGGATTGTTGTTTTGGAAAGCCCGCACACACATGTGCATGTGCACACCTCACGTAGAGAGTCCGTGTTGAGTGTTCTGCTCCACGGTCTGGCTGAATTGCTTTTTTAAAACCTTACAGTCTTCATGTTATTGAGTAGGATATTAAGGAAACTTTATTTGTGGGGATGAAGAAAAAGACACGTTGAAGATACGAAGTATGTCCCACAGCCAAAAAATATTTAAAAATATGAACCTTCTTTTATCCCTGCCAGGAAAGGGACATCTGAGGTCTTTTTTTTTTTTTTTAAAGGTCATTTATATAAAACTAACGAGTGTTTTATTAAAAGAGATAAATTAACTGCACTTTCAGCTAATAAGCCGCTTAAGAGGTTTTATAAACATCTAGAATGTTAGTCGTTGGAGGGACGGTAGCGATTTCCTAGTCTACTTCGTTCATTTTATTGTAAAAAGGAACAATTTAAGGCAACTTCACAATATTTACACAGTCTGAATCTATGGTGTTATATTTTTGTAAGCTAATGGAATTTTCAGTGTATAACTGGACTAGTTAATCTCTAAGTGTTGAAATGTCTGTAACAGTTTATACAAAGTACATTTTCTGGAATTTCAGAATGGGAAGAAATCACTACTAATTTATTATAAATATACTTTTTACAGACTTTATTTTTTTTACAAGTTTAATTTAATTTATTTAATACAGCAGGTTCTTATTAGTTATCTATTTTATACATATTAGTGTATATATGTCAATCCCAATCTCCCAATTCATCCCACCACCACCCCCCACTTTTACTGACCTTTAGATATGTTACTATTAAAGACCTATGGGTACATTATTAAATTTTTTATGTATTAATATTTCCAAGGTGCTAAATCATTATGCAGTAAGTTTCTGCAACGTCAATAAGTTAAAGACCATTCATCCTTATTGCTATTCAGTGATGTTTCTGCGATTCATCCACAGGAATGTTTTCACAAAATGTATTTAATGGAATGAATACTGTTCGTATCGTATAGTGAGGTGTATTTTGAAATATATTTGGATATAACAGTCTCTTGCATTGATCTTACCGTCTATCCACTGAAACTTTCCCTCATCTTGTTCTTAGTTCTCTCCTCGTGTAGCTTAAATTATACATTTTCCCATTACAATCACTCCCTTGCATATACCCTAAACTGCTTTCCTCCTTTCTCACTTGAAGGACAAAACATCAGCTGTAGTTCCGTCAAACACCTCTCTGCTTCAGAGCTGCGCCACACAGCTGAATGTATTTGACACACACAGAGACCCATGCTGGCTTGTTTCACTTTAAATTCATGATCATTGACTTCCTGTGGGTTCTCAATGCTGCCTGGGAGTCACGCTGAGTTTCCCCGCTTTATTTCTTCTCCGGATCCACTAGATGGCTTTCGTACGTTCCCTCAGTCCTCAGACCTTCATGGCCTTCTCCCCATCTAATGAATTTTCTTCCTCTTTCACCGTGAAAATAGAAGCAATCAGCCAAGAACGTCCATGAGCTCCCCTACGGCATCTGCCTGCCCACCTGCATCTCTTCCCATCCTCTCTTCTCTGGATAAACATCTGTTCTCTCGTCCCCATCCCCCCATTCCCCCC